>NC_022010.1:5559853-5571787 GCF_000317375.1 Microtus ochrogaster
AGACACTGCACTGGGTGTCCTATGGGAGCAGAGGGGGTTGGACCACAGACACTGCACTGGGTCACTGCAAAGTCCTGCTGTAGCTCTGTGGCCAAGGGACCTTAGCCTCATGTGACCTTTGAGCTGCTTTCTCACCTGCTCAACCTGCCCTTGCTTGTCCTTGGGACTGGGATGCCACTAAGCTAAAGCCTCCCATAGCCAGGCCTGTGAAAGAGCTGCCATTACCTCCTTTACTCCCCTTGTGAATGCTGAAAACGGATGCCTCCAAGCAAGCTTTCCGGTGTTCTTGAATCACACCTGTTTTGAGCTGTGTGAGAGCTTGGCTAGCTCCTGGTGGTCCTGGTTGTCATGTTCATGTCATCAGTATGCCACAGTCATGACTCTTGGGTATGGGTTTCTCCCGCAGGTTGGAATTGCCCTGAAGCCCTTCCTGCCTCAGCTTCAGACCACCTTTACCAAAGCCCTGCAGGACTCCAACCGGGGCGTGCGCCTGAAGGCTGCGGATGCACTGGGGAAACTCATTTCTATCCACATCAAGGTGGACCCCCTTTTCACAGAGCTGCTCAATGGAATCCGTGTGATGGAGGACCCAGGTGTGAGGTAGAGTGCTGCTCGGGAGCAGGGCTCGCAGGTGTTGAGAGGCGGGAGGCAGTGGTGTGGGAGCCTGGGGTTAAGGCAGTGTGTTTCTTCCGTAGAGATACTATGTTGCAGGCCCTGAGGTTTGTGATTCAGGGTGCAGGTGCCAAAGTGGATGCTGCCATCCGGAAAAACATTGTCTCACTTCTGCTAAGCATGCTGGGACATGATGAGGTATGACTTGGGATCAGAGGCTACACTGGGAGTTCTGTTGCTTCTAAGTTCTTTTCTCTACATTGTATGGTGTTACCCTGCCCTTACTGCAAGACTTGCCACTTTCAGTCAGACTGGGAGGGATCAGGGAGTCTTGGGCTGCTGCCTTCTCAGCCCTTTAAGCTTCTCAGGCTACCTCAGCTGTCCCCAGTCTCCTCTGCAGCCCGTGGCAGGAGTGACTGCCAAGACTGCCCGAGGCATGGGATCCAACCCCTCAGCCCCAATGCCTGAGCAATGAGAGTGGGTGGCGGTTGGAGGCTGTGCTGGGGTCCCCCAGGTCTCCTGAGATTTTGTCTTAGCAAGAAAGAAGTTGGAAATACTCCTGAAAGAAAACTAAATCAGCACGAAAGCCATAGCTTATTCTTTTCTCGGTTGTCAGCTACCTTATGAACGTGGACACATTTCCTAGTGTATTTTTACCTGGTGGAGACAGTAGGCTGACTCCCTGCTTGGTACTGATGCTTCTGGAGTTCATAGTTTTGTTGTTTTGACTGTGCTGGGCATCAAACCAAGGTCTGGTGCGTGCTAAGCAAGTGTCCTCACTGAGCCTAGTGCAGCCCACTCTGTCTGTCTTGTGGGTGAAGCAGTTAATCACTGGGCCTTTCACCAGTTACTTCAGCTTCAGTTGCTGTCCCTCTGTGTTCCTCTATAAAACATACTGCTCCAGGAGACAGACAGACACTCTTCAGGGGCACCCTGCTGCTATCTGGAAAACATCATCTCATGCATGTGCCAGAATGGATGATATGTCCCTGTGTTACAAGAGGGCTTCTTGTTGGGGTTTCTGTCCTGCCCGGTTCCCACAGTTGTTAGGTCCCAAAGAAAATCACAGCGATCTCCCTAAGTTTTAAACTGATTGGCCCATTAGCTCAGGCTTCTAGTTAACTCTTATAACTGATATTAGCCCATTATTCTTATCAATGTTAGCCACATGGCTCGGTACCTTTTTCAGCAGGGCAGGTCACATTCTGCTCCTCGGTGTCTGGATAAGACTGGGGCGGAATGAGCTTCCTCCTTCCCAGAATTCTCTTGTTCTCTTTGACCTGCCTCTACTTCCTGCCTGGCTACTGGCCAATCAGCGTTTATTTAAAACATAATTGACATAATACAGAATTGTCCCGCACCATCCCTGTAAAGGTCTTAGTAGTTACAGAGGGTAAGATTTATCCATGGCCAAGCTCTTACCAATTTATAGGGACCTGGGGTTTCTGGTTGTATTCAGTTCCATTGGTTTCCTTCACTGTGGCAGATCTGTAAGGGTGGTGAGCCCATGGGAAGACCTTTCTGTTTTCCCTCCCACAGACAGCCCTGTAGGACTGACCGAGAAAGACAGAGACATTTTCAGGATTGTGTCTTCCTTAATTTTTTTGAGGCAGAGTTGCTCACTGAGTCTAGAGCTCCCCTTTTGGGCTTGACTGACTGACAAGTGAATCCTTTGAGTTCGCCTGTCTCTACCTAACAGCGCTGTGTGTGGGTGTTAGGGTCTGAACTTGTGGCTTTATGGTGAACATTTCACTTACTGAGCCATCTTTGTTTTTTTTTTTTGTTTTGTTTTTTTTAAACAAATTTTTTAAATTTCTTATTTTTGTGCATTGGTGTTTTGCTTACATGTATGTTTATGTGAAGATATCAGACCTTGAAGTTACAGACAGTTGTGAGCTGCCATGTGGGTGCTGGGAATTGAACCCGGGTCCTCTGGAAGAGCAGTTAGTGCTCTTAACCGCTGAGCCATCTCTCCAGTCCTTTTTTTTTTTTTTTTTTTTTTTTTTTTTTTGGTTTGTCGAGACAGGGTTTCTCTGTAGCTTTGGTGCCTGTTGCCTGTCCCGGAACTAGCTCTTGTAGACCAGGCTGGCCTCGAACTCCCAGAGATCCACCTGCCTCTGCCTTCCGAGTGCTGGGATTAAAGGAGTGCACCACCACCGCCCGGCCTCAGTCCTTTTTTTTGATATAAGGTTTTGCAAGTAGCCCAGGCTGGTCTCCAGCTTGTGATCTTGCTGCCTCCGTTTCCTTGCTGCTGGTGCTGCAGGTGTGAGCTAGTAAAGCCTGGCGTATGTGGCTTCATACTCTGTGCACACACCCATGGAGGGTGCTGTACGCTGAGCGTGTGTTGAGGACACGGAGGAGTGCCTAGTCATTTTGGTCACAGTCTGCTAGAGCGTTTACAGGGCTGTGCACAGTGCAAGCAAAGGTTACTATTAAGACGAATTTGCATTTTCCACAGTGGAAGTTAAAATAGCTCTCATGGAGAAAGGGTGTCCGAGCCAGTTCTGTGTTTGGTGCTCAGAGGCCCACACTGTTGACAGCGTATTCTTTGAGCTTATACTGAGATTGAAGGTGGCAGTCAAGGGTCAGCCTGGCTTGAGTTTTCCTGTCAGTCATTGAGTCTGAACGTGGTTGGTGGTTTGTATCTTAGTCAGGGTTACCACTGCTGTGACAAACAACGTGACAAAAGCAGCTTGGGGAGGAAAGGGTTCGTTGGGCTTACTCTCCCATGCCATGGTCCATCGCTGAAGGAAGTCCGGGCAGGAGGCCGGAGCTGATACAGCAGCCATGGAGGGTGCTGCTTCCTAGTTTGTTCACATGGCTGCTCAGTCTGCTTTCTTGTAGAACCCAGGACCAGCAGCTCAAGGGTGGCACTGCCCACAGTGGGCTGGGCTCTTCTACATCCATTACTAATTAAGAGAATGCTCTGCAGACTTGCCTACCAGCCAGTCTGATGGAGGTGTTTTCTCAGTTGAGGTTCTGCCTTCCCTGATGACCCTAGCTGTGTCAAGTGGACATAAAACTAGCCAGCACAGTTGGTTTGGATGGACACAGTCAAACTTAGACTTACTAGCAAGATAACATTAACTTTGAATCTCCTTTTTGATTTTTTTGGAATAAGCTGGCTATGGAGCAGGCAAGGAGCCTTTTGTATATCTGGCTTTGATTTTGACAGGAAACACTGAGCCTTGGGTACTACGGAAGTGGTGTAGTGGACGAGCACTCCCCTACTGTGTGTAAGCCACAGTACTGTATCAGTGCTGCGCCCTCCCACTGTAAAAAGTGTGTGTGTGGCATGCTTACACACATCTCCATCTTCATTGTTTTCATCAGTGGCTTCAGCTTGACTGTCTAGAGCAAACCCCCCTTGTGAGGCGCTGACACAGCAGCAAGTCCCCTGGGCATGGGGCTTGTAGAAGCAGAGTCCAGAGCCATTGCTGTAACTGTCTGTGCTGGGGCCTTGCCCAGCTGTGCCCTTGTGTCCCATGCACTGTGGCAGCTGAGATGCTAACTGTGAAGGGTTCAGGCCCCGAGAAGCCAGGCGCTGTGACGATGCCGACTATTGCCACTGTGGTGATGGCTGACATCTGCACACAACTGGGGTTCTCTGTAATTGAGTGCAGTGCACCTCATAGCCATTGTAGTGAACTGGGGTCCCAGTCCGGTACTGAGAATGGGATGAGGATTCTCATCCTAGAGTGAGGATGGTTTCAGAGTCCTGAGCCGAAGTGTCTTTCTCCTGCCCTCATTCTTGGGGACCTGATGGTACTGGCCACACTCTCCGCCACTCCCTTCTCTTCTCTGTCAGGACAATACTCGGATCTCCTCAGCTGGGTGCCTTGGGGAGCTGTGTGCCTTTTTGACTGAAGAGGAGCTCAGCACTGTCCTTCAGCAGTGCTTGCTGGGTAGGTCACTGCACAGGCCGGGGGGCGGGGGGCTTGGGGACACTTGTCGTCCCCCCCCTCCCCCCCGCCGCCGCCTACTTGAAGGATCTTGAAGCCCCTGAACTACGCTTGTCCTTGGGCATCCAGTTGCTAGAGTAGACTGGGGTCTCTGGTGCTAGTAGACCTGCCTATTGCTGTTCATAGAACATAGCTGCAAGCCAGGAGCAGCCTGAGAACTGCCATGAAAGCAGGGGTTTCTGGTCCCTTGACTCTGCACCCTGGTCTCAGTGGGGGGGATGAGCCCCTGGGTCGTAGCATGGGAGTGTATTGTAAAGTGCAAGTTGATGCCGGTTGTGTCCTTCTGCCCAGCTGACATATCTGGTATTGACTGGATGGTTCGGCATGGCCGGAGCCTGGCGCTCTCTGTGGCTGTGAATGTGGCTCCCAGCAGACTCTGTGCAGGCAAACACAGCAATGAGATTCAGGACATGATCCTCAGCAATGCTGTGGCAGACAGGGTAAGAGCCGGTCCTGTCCTCCCCTGACCCTCCTCCATCACTGTGTCTAGCTGGGTGTTCAGATCCTGGGTTCTACTGTGTCTGGTTAACTTAAATGCCGAGTGAATGAGTCCTTCAGTCTCCAGTTTAATCATCTAAAGCAGAGATGTTGGGTAAAAGAGGATGAGAGCCCCTCTTGGTCAGATCTCTGATCCTTGTTCCTGCCAACCATTGACTTTGTTTTGCCCTGCCATCTGGCAAATGTTTAAATGAGAGCAGTGGTGCTGTTGGTGAGGGGTAATCCAGGATAAGATGGCCGTGAGGGCCTATAGTTCTGGGGGCAGGACACTTCCCTGGTCCTGCTGCTTCCAGGCATGAGTGGGTGTCTCCTCTTGGGTGACTCTTGCTGTTCTCCACAGATCCCCATTGCCGTGAGTGGCATCCGAGGCATGGGCTTCCTCATGAAGTATCACATCGAGACAGGAGGGGGGCAGTTGCCACCCAGACTCTCCAGCCTCCTCATTAAGGTGAGTGGGGACAGTTCATGAGGAGCTCTGTTGTCCGAGGTTCTGTCCCACCTGGTCCTGCAAACAGAGGTCTATATTAATTATAAACTGATTGGCCTATTAGCTCAGGCTTCTTATTAAGACAGGGTTTCTTTTTTTTTTTTTTTTTTTTTTTTGGTTTTTCGAGACAGGGTTTCTCTGTGGCTTTGGAGCCTGTCCTGGCACTAGCTCTGTAGACCAGGCTGGTCTCGAACTCACAGAGATCCGCCTGCCTCTGCCTCCCGAGTGCTGGGATTAAAGGCGTGCGCCACCATCGCCCGGCTAAGACAGGGTTTCTCTGTGGCTTTGGAACCTGTTCTGGAACTGGCTCTTATTAACTCTTACAACTTATATTAGCCCATAATTCTTGTTTGTGTTAGCCATGTGGCTCAGTACCTTTTTCGGCGAGGCAGTCACATCTTGCTTGCTCTGTATCTGCGTGATGGCTGCAGACTGACTTTTTCTCTTCCCAGAATTCTCCTGTTCTCATTGCCCCGCCTATACTTCCTGCATGGCTACTGGCCAGTCAGCGTGTTATTAAAACACAGTTGATAGAGACAGACCATCGTCCCACAGCGGAGCTCCTGTGGGGCCTGGGAAGAGATGGCAGAGCGCTTCTGTGTGCCTTTTCTCAGGCTGCTCACTCAGTGTTTGTCACATTCTTAGACCGTGACTCCAAATCAAGGTAGCAACAACCCCTTTGTCACACATGCCTTTAATCCTGCCCTTGGGAGGCAGAGGTAGGTGGATCTCTGTGAAGTTGAGGCCAGCCTGGTCTACAGAGCTAGTGCTAGGACATCCAGGGCTACACAGAAACCCTATCTCGAAACAACAAAATTTTTAAAAAGACTTTTTTTTTTTTTTTGATAGTAGCAGGTGGGAGGGGTATGTATGGTCTGGAGGCCAGGGAACATTCTCTCCTCCCTCCTCCCACATAGGTCTGGAGGGTCCGGCCCTGTCCTCAGCCTTGGCAGTAGTTTCCTCTACCAGCTGAGCATCTCACTGGCCACCAAGACAGGATCTTACTATGCAACCTTAGCTGACCCAGTCTACAGATTCAAGGAGGCCTGCCTCTGCCTCCCATGTCCTGAGATTAAAGGCACGTGCCCCCATGCCTGGGGATTGAATTGAATTCTAATATCTCCTTGCCTGTCTTCCCTTAGCTGGCATGACACTTACCAGTCTGGCTGTTGTGTAGGTCAGATAGCTAGGGAGCCTGACGTATTGGCACATGCCTGTAATCCCAGCACTTGGGAGTCAGAGGCAAGAGGATTGTAACTTCTGCTGTCCTGGGGAATAAGGGAGTAGCTGAATGCACCAGGTGACCCGACGTCACAGCAGGGCTCTCCCTGCTTCACAGCTCCCTTCTCAAACATTAATGTGCACAGAGGTCGGAGCCAAATCAACATTTTAGTAGGATGGGGCCATGCTGGAAACCCTGTGACCAGCCCCTAGGCAATCACAGTGCTGCTGTGCTTAGACCTCCCTGAATGAGGTTCCGGAAAGGAGCCACCCTCTGCTGAGTTTAGAAAGGGGCTGACTAGCCGGGCGGTGGTGGCGCACGTCTTTAATCCCAGCATTTGGGAGGCAGAGGCAGGAGGATCTTTGTGAGTTTGAGGCCAGCCTGGTCTACAAGAGCTAGTTCCAGGACAGGCACCAAAAACTACAGAGAAACCCTGTCTCGAAAATCAAAAAAAAAGAAGAAGAAAGGGGCTGACTAGCTGGAATGCCTGTGACCAGATGAGCCTACATTCGCTGTTCACTTAGTGTTCATTTACTGAAGGTCTGCTGGATTTGACCCTGGAGGTGTGGGCATGAACAAGGCAGACGAGCTCCCTGGAGCCTATCAGAGAAAGGCCTGGATTAGATAGAATTGAAGGGTGGGGGGGGAACCATTTGAATGAGGATCTCAGGGCGAGCACATCCCGGACAGTGTGACCAACAACAACCAAAGACCTGGGCAGAAAAGAACATGGCTGTGTGAGGAAGTGAAAACCTCATGTGGGCCAGGAATTGTGAGCCAAGGGGCTGGCAACACTACATGAGACGGGAGAGAAGACACCCTGTCACCTGCCAGGGAAGGAACCCTGTCATACTGTCACTTTTGAAGTGGGAACAGTTAGTCTGGTCTTCCTGCTGGAGATCTGGGCTTTTCTGAGAAGCAGTCTGGATATATCTCTGTGTTCCTCTCACAGTGTCTGCAGAACCCATCTAGTGACATCAGGCTGGTTGCTGAGAAGATGATCTGGTGGGCAAATAAGGACCCCCGGCCCCCCCTGGAGCCCCAGACCATCAAGCCCATCCTGAAGGCTCTTCTTGACAACACCAAGGACAAGAACACTGTAGTGAGGGCCTACAGCGACCAGGCCATTGTGAACCTGCTCAAGATGAGGCAGGGAGAGGAGCTGTTTCAGGTGGGGGCCGTCCTGGAGTGCCATTAGCACAGACTGTGGCATTTGTCCTGCTGTCCTTGTGCAGTAGTAGAACAGCGAAGCCCTGTTTTCTCTGCCACAGTGCGTGTTAGTTGTCAGGGGCAGGTGGAGATTCGGGTACCTGGGACAGACTCTTTGGTATGCCAGAAGCCTGGGCAGGGCTGCTCCCAAGCCAGGCCCTTCGCCCTCCCTCAGCAGCACTGTCTTAACAGAAAACTGCGGCCTGCGTCCTCCAGCTTAGGAAAGGCGCAGGGAGACGCTTTCTGAGTTGTCTCTGGTCCGTCCAAGGTCCTTATGTTGCTGCGTTCTACCCCAGGGACTCTCAGTCTGAGCTTGGCGTCCACCCTGATTTTCTCCTCCTCATCTTTCACAGTCACTCTCCAAGATCCTGGACGTGGCCAGTTTGGAGGCGCTGAATGAATGCAACCGAAGGTCGCTGAAGAAGCTGGCCAGTCAGGCGGACTCCATGGAGCAGGTGGATGATACCATCCTGACGTGACAGGCCAGGTCCTCTGCAGAAGCTCCGCTCCACATCTTTGTTCACTGTTTTCATTTTTGAAAATGCGTTTATTCCAAGGGGAAGCTCAGGAGATGGAGTTCCCAGAAAGTATTTTAGTATTCAACTGACCAGAGCCAAAGCCTTAAATCAACCCACACACAACTGAAGATGGTCTCCTCCATCTCCTGCCCTTATCTTTGGAGAAGAGAAAGAAAAGCGCACTCATAAACCTCAGAGTGGCAGCTAGGGGGCGTTGTTCAGCACTACGAGGCCCAGATTCTCCTGGCCGAGAGCTCCCAGGGTCTGAGCGGGCACAGAGCTGCAGAGCTCTGCGGATGCTGCGTTTGGGTTGTTTCTGACTTGTCGAGACGGTGATGCTTGTCCACCTCTGCGGTTCCAGGTCTTGGGGGTATAGGCCATTCAGGAGAAGTGTTTAATAAAGGCTTTGATTTCATCTTGAAAGAGGTGGGGCTTTTGTTGTCTGTCTCTGACTGTGTAATCCAGGCTGGCCTTGAATTCAGAGATCCACCAGCCTCTGCCTCCCAGTATTGGGATTAAAGTTGTACACTACCACCCTAGGCAAGAAGGTCCAGCCATCCATCCCTTAAACATGAAGCTCTCTGCATCAGGAATAGGGACATTTTACACTCTTGTTGAAAGTATGAATGAGTCTGTTTTTCAGTCTGCCCTGCTGTCAGCTTCATCCACAGGCTTCTCTGCCCAGGCTCAGTGCACAGCCAGGCCTGAGGTCTCCCTTAGTGTGGTCAGGCAGTAGGGACAGTGGTCTACTCTGTGGAGCAATGTTCCTATGGCCCAGGGACATACATGCAAGAAGGAACCTGAGCTGCAGCTCAATATCTGCCACGTTTATGAATGACTTCTTTCCTCCTAATTCCTAGAAGGCTGGTGACACACCCCCTAGTGAAGCAAGCTTCCCTGATCCCCATGTGAAATAAATCTTTATCAAAATTACTGGTCAGTGCTGGGCTTGGTGGCAGTGACGGCACAGTTCTATAATCCCAGCACTTACATAGTTAGGACTAGTCTAGCTACATCAGATCCTGTCTTAGAAAAAATTAAAGTAAAAAGACCAGTATCTGGCCAGGTGGTGGTGGTGGTGGTGCACACCTTTAATTCCAGCACTCAGAAAGCAGAGGGAGGCAGATCTCTGTGAGTTCAAGGCCAGCCTGGTTACAGAGTTCCAGGACAGCTAGGGCTACACAGAAAAACCCTGTCACAAAAGCAAGCAAAAAAGAACAAAAGGAGCCGGGCGATGGTGGCGCACGCCTTTAATCCCAGCACTCGGGAGGCAGAGGCAGGTGGATCTCTGTGAGTTCGAGACCAGCCTGGTCTACAGAGCTAGTTCCAGGACAGGCTCCAAAGCCACAGAGAAACCCTGTCTCGAAAAACCAAAAAAAAAAAAAGATCGGCGTTACTAACAGTATAGCAGAGGTGAAAATGTGGGCTTCTGACTGACAGTACTGTGTGAGACTAAGTGACCTCTAAGATGTGTCTAGTGGGATCCTTTTATTCCGGGTGTCACGTGTCAGACTTCTTATTTCACAGCAGACCTGATGTCATCTGGCTGGGGGTAACTGTAGAATCCTAGGGCTGGAAGGGACCTTGAGAGGTCAGCTGAGTCAGTCCCATAGCCAAGCAGCCAGTGGTTTCAGCTTTTGGTAGCCATGGCAACTGGGATTCAGATGGTCCAGTGTCCTCCTGGCTGCCTAGGGCATCTGTCAAGCAAGCTGTTTGTATATGTGCTCACCTCTCCCAGGCTGGGGTGAAGTACACAGCTCAGAATCAGGTTGTCCTCAGTGTTTCCTCCACCAGCATTGGTTTCATCCATCCCAGCTGGGTAGGCGACCTGATGTGCCGAGGGTGGGGCACACCCAGTGAGCAGAAGCTGAAGGAAAAACAGCTTCCAGTTCCAGAAACCGGAGGAGGATGAGCACTGTGTTCAGAAGAGATGACTGGAGGCTGTCACAGACACGACTCGGGGCTTCTGGAGCACACTGAGTTCTATTCCTCTGGTCTGCTGGGCCAGTGGTAAGAACCGTCACAACACAACAGTGGGCAGGCTGAAAGGACCTGTCTGGAGGCACAGCACCCCACAAGCGCAGACAGGCTTGTGGGAGGAGGAGGTGGAGCTTGGCTCCTCAGGAGCAAAAGGCTATTTGTCCTGGAGTCTGTCTGCTGCGCTGCATCTGACAGCTCACTGGAGCTCTCCATACCCAGTTCCTCATCTGTAGAATGAGGATTTGGAGACACTCAGACTGTCCTCAGCTCCCTTTTAGGAATTAGCTATGATTGTACCACTCAACATTTAATTGAAGCATCCTGTGAACTAGGGTCTCTTGTTTGTTTTTAAGTTAGATCTGTGTGTGTTTTGTCTGTATGCCTCCACACCATACACATTTCTGGTGCCCAAAGAAGTCAGAAGGTGACACTGGGTCCCCAGGAACTGGAGTTGTAAGCCGCTATGTGGGTGCTGAGAACCAAGCCACAAGCCAGGGTCGTCTGGAAGAGCAGCCAGTAGGATTAACCCTTGACCCCAACCCCCTCTCCAGAGGAGGAGATTGAGGCACAGCGGCCACATGCTCAGGGTTACATGGCTAAGAAGTGGCAATGCCACCCTCTCATCTTGTGGTGGGTTAGGCTTAAGCATTTTTACACTCAGGACAGTGCTTCCAGAACTTTCCTGGTCTGGCACTCAGAGGAAACAAAAGAGGCCATGGAGGACCCTGGGTAAAAGCATGAGCTGGGTCCAGAGGACTGGCCTACGACTCCACCCACCCAAGGTTTTCCCTAGCTTCTGCAGCTGCAAGCTGAGCAATTTCTCACCTCATTACAGTGTACTGGCTGGGAAAGTCTTTAGAGGGGGGTCCCCAAATCAATTACAAAATGGTGTATCCTTGATCACAAAGAGGTAACTCAAAACTGAGTGTTCCCAGCCCTTGAACTTGGAGCCTCTGGGATTGTGTCAAGATCTGTGGAAGGGGATCTAATGATATGCTTGAGACCTTGCAAGTGAGTCTACAGGGCTCACAAGCCCAGGAAACATGGCTCCACAGAGATTTAGATTTGGGCTTTGGAGATATTTTTCTGATGGATTTTGAAACAAGGTAGGCATTTGGAGATGCTCGTGGGTTTTGTTGTTGTGTGTGTTGGGTTTTATTGGTGTGAGGGGGTGCTTCAGGATTCCTCTGTGTAGTCCTGGCTGTCCTGGCACTCGCTCTGAGGCTGGCCTCCAACTCAAGTGATGTGCATTCTTTGCTGGGATTAAAGGCCTGAGGCACCACTGCTCTGAGTGTGTTTTGTTTTTTAAGGTGGGACCTCAGTACTGAACTCACTCTGTAGACCAGGCTGGCCTCGAACTCAGACGTCGACCTGCCTCTGCCTTCTGAGAGCTGGGACTCAAGGGGTACACTAGCACCTCCGGCCAGCAATGCTCTAAGTGTGGTT
>NC_022010.1:5571887-5578056 GCF_000317375.1 Microtus ochrogaster
TCTGTAGACCAGGCTGGTCTCGAACTCACAGAGATCCGCCTGCCTCTGCCTCCCGAGTGCTGGGATTAAAGGCGTGCGCCACCACCGCCCGGCTCTAAGTGTGGTTCTTATGAGGGTGTTCCAAGATGTTTCAAGCCTTGCTAAAGCAGAGCAATAAGTTAGAGTTATAGCCCCAAACTCAGGGACCTGGGGCGGGAGAAATGCTGTCAATTCAAGCTCATCTGAACTATGGTATCTGTATGGGAACCAAACACAAGTGTCTTCCTAGATTGTTCTCCATCTTACTTTTTTGAGGCAGGGTCTGTCATTGAAACTGGAGTTCTTTAATCCTGCTGGATTGGTGGCCCTTGAGCTCCAAGAATCCCCCTGTCTCCACTCACCCAGTGCAGGAATTACAGCCACATGCTGCCACACACAGGGAATCCTATGCTTGGGTGGCAGGCACTTCCCTGAGTTCTTTCTCACGTCCCAGCTTTAGTTGGTATTTTGCCATGCTGGAGGTATAACATGGGACTAGGCCACCTGCCTCCATGCCTGGGGCCAGTCTGAGAACCAGCTGTAACACGTTCTAACTTTTAGAACTCTGACTAGTTCAGATGCTGAAGGAAGTGATGTACAGTCCAGTGCTCCAGAGATACAGGGGCTTTGTAGTCAGCCTCAAACCCTGTCTGTCCTGCCTGCCGTCCAGCTCTGGAGTAGGTGTGGTACGTGGCCACCACAGGCCTGTCATCTGCACTGAGTGATAAGGCTGTGTTATGCACAAAGCAAGGCACATGGACAGTGTGGCTGACGGTATGAATGAAATGTCCCCATAGGCTTGTAGACATGAGTGCTTGGCACTACTTAAGAAGGATTAGGAGATGTGGCCTTGTTGGAGAAAGTGTGTCACTGGCTTTGGACTTTAAGGCTTCAAGGGCCCAAGCCTGGCCCAGTGTCTCTGCTGCCTGTGGATCTGCATGTGGAACTTTTAGCAACCTCTCTCGCGCCATGTCTGTGTGCCACTGTACCCCTCCATGACAGTAGACAAGGCCTCTGAAACTGCAAGCAGGTCCCAACTGAACACTTTATAAGAGTTGCTGTGGTCACGGTGTCTCTTCAGAGCCAGAGAACACTGACTAAACAGCCCGTCATTGTGCACAGTGAGAGACACAGGTGAGCGTAGTGCTGTTTCAAAGTGCCTTCAGTTTCTTGACCCTATTGTTTGAAAAGATTTATTTGGAGCCAGATGGTAGTGGCACAAGATTTATTTGGAAGACATGGTTGTAATGGTGGTGATTGCCTTTGCCAGTCCAGGACAGGAAGGGATTGGCCACGGGTCTCCCCCACCCTCCCACGTGGCAGTGCTCTGGACGGGAAGGGATTGGCCATGGGTCTCCCCCACCCTCCCACAGGGCAGTGCTCCACCCTCCCACAGGGCAGTGCTCCTTATTTAGAGGAGAACTGAGGTGCCCATGGGAAGGAAGTGCCTGGGTTTGCATGTGGCTCTGGAGCAGCAGGGTTCCGCTTTGCACAAGAGGCAGAACTGTTGCTTCCCTGGGTGGTTCTGAGATGTACTCCTGAGTTCTGTTAGGGGGGCTCCCCTACTTTCAGGGGGTAAGGGGGATGACCATGTTATAGCCCAGGAAAAGCTGCTTCAAGGCATGTTGTCAGTAGGATTTCTGGGTGAGACCTGAGTGTGCCAGCCCGAGTCCCCAGACCTGTCTAGAGCGTCTTTCTCCCAAGATAGTAACAGAACAACTAACACGTGGACGTCTCGGAACAACACCCTCTCCTGAGAGAGCCTTGCCTGATCCTTCCTATCACTTAAGGTCCCCACCCCAAAGGGAAGTGGGGAGCTGGGGCAACTCACATGTCCTTTCCCAAACAGCTTGACCTCAGGACCCTTTACACTTCGAAACAATCAAAGACTCCATAGAATGCTTGTTTATGTGTATCTTACCCAAGGATACTTGCATTTGGAAATCTCAACAAAAGCAGTCATTAAAAATAGTCAGCCAGGGGCTGGAGAGGTGGCTCACAGGTTGGGAGCACTGACTACTCTTCCAGAGGTCCTGAGTTAGGTTCCCAGCAACCACATGGTGGCTCACAAACATGTGTAATGAGATCTGGTGCCCTCTTCTGGCATGGCGGTATACATGGAGGCAGAACACTGTATACATAATAAATAAATATTTAAAAAAAGAAAGAAAATAGCCAGACAGTGATGGAGTACACCTTTAATCCCAGCACTTGGGAGACAGAGGCAGCCGATCTCTGTGAGTTCAAGGCCAGCCTGGTCTACAAAGACAGCCAAGGCTACAAAAAAAAGCTGTCTCAAAAAAAAAAAAAAAAAAAAAAACAACCAAAAAACAAAAAAAAACACACACACACACCTTGGTGATATAGCTCAGTTGGTAGAGTGTTTGCCTAGCGTGCACAAAGCCCTTAGGCCTATCTGCAGTGCCACATAAAGCCTGGCATGGTATTTATGTTCACTTTCACATTCCTGCATGACCACAGCCTATGGCCCTCGAATTTACCCATATATTGCAGCTCTGTCCATGCCTCTCCTATGCTGACCCAAACCCACACTCTGACTTCTTCAAGGCCTCAGAGACCCCCTCTCTTCTTCCTAGTCTTTCTCCTGAACCCCTCAGCAGCTCCTAGCCCTGGAACGTACAGTGTCGCCCTCAGCCTCCCTGTTACCACCTGCTTTTTGTTCACTGCTAAGAAGAGGCCTGCCATCCTGAACTTGACTCTGAGCTCCTATCTGCTGTACTTCTCTTCTGACCCATGTCCCAGTCTCCCAAACAGTGTGAAAGTAGGTTTCTAAATTTTGGTTACTCTCTGGCTGTTAGACCAGTGCCAGACATAAAGTAGGCTCCCAAAAATCGTGGTTTTAATTTAAAAATTGTTCTTTTAAAAAATTACTTAAAAAAATATGTATGGAGAGATGGCTCAGTGGTTTAGAGCACTAGACTACTCTTCTGGAGGTCCTGAGTTCAATTCCCAGCAACCACATGGTGGCTCACAGCCATCTGTAATGGGATCAGATTCCTTCTTCTGGTGTATACATGAATAAATAAAATTAAAAAAAAAATATGTATGGGCCGTGTTTGCATGCGTGTCTGAGAGCCTGGTGCCTGTAGAAGTTAAGAGGGCAACAGTTCTCCTGGAGTTACAGACATTGTTTGCCATGTGGGTGCTGGGGACGAAAACTGGCCCTCTGCAAGGGCAAGTGCGTGCCTGTAAACCACTGGGCCCTCTCTCCAGCTCCACTAATTGTTGAATTACCGACTTCCTTCTCCCACTGTGAAGATGTGGGTGGTGTTTTGCTTCTGGGTAAATCTAGTAAGCACACCCATATTTACTGAATTAATGAATGAATCAAAGGATTGAATTTGTTGCATGAATCTAGCTGCCAGGTGAAGTGATGTTTTAAAAGCAGCTTTGTCTGGCTGTCACTGTTTGCTTTATTTGGTATCTGCCGCCTCCTGTTCACCACACACTTCAGGTCCTGCAGCTCTGTCTGGCTGCTGCCGCCATGAGTCTGTGTGTAGCTGATGCTGCTTCTCTGCTGGGAAACTCGTGCTGACTCCTGCAGCTTTTTAGGTAGGAAGAGAAGCTGTAGGGCTCCCTAGCCACAGCTCAGGACCGGGGGGGATGAGATTTCCAGCTGTATGTGGTCCTGATCAGGTCAGAGGTTTATATTACAACACAGCACATGTGTTTATGGGTCAAGGGCTCTTCATTGATGCAGCTGAGTGAATGTGCTGGGAGACTCATTTGGGGGTACCAGAAGCATATCCAAGCCAAAACTGAGACAGCTTGTCTAAATGCAGCTGACATTCAGGGCCCACCTCTGCTCTATGTCACCACGGCATCTTTCTGCTGGGATCTTTCCCATCACTCTTGCTAATGGTGGCAATTTATCTCTTTGAAAGTCTAGGTGGAAGCTGGGCGGTGGTGGCACACGCCTTTAATCCCAGCACTCGGGAGGCAGAGGCAGGCGGATCTCTGTGAGTTCGAGGCCAGAGCCTGGTCTACAGAGCTAGTTCCAGGACAGGCACCAAAGCTATAGAGAAACCCTGTCTCGAAAAACCAAAAAAAAAAAAAAAAGAAAAAAAAAAAGAAAGTCTAGGTGGAGATTTGCCAGCTGTTCTATCTACTGTCTTCTGTCATTCATTTTTAAGTCCTCATGAGTGGATCTGAGTCTGCAAATTCTTGGAGGGAAAAAGTTTAATATCCTCTACAACGTGGGGTATAGTAAATAGTAAGAAGCCATTAAGGAGTTACAGAATGAAGGAATTAGCACCTGTTGGGGTCTAGATGACACCTGGTGCAACTGGGACTCTCATCTCCTTGTGGTCAGTTCTGCTTCACTTGCCAGAGTATCCGGCAGCCCTGACATCGGGTTGCTGCCTTGGAAATTCTGAAAGTCTACACTAGGAAACGGCTCAAAGATCTGTGTAGCCCTGGCTGCTCTGTAGACCGGGCCTGCCTTGAACTCACAGAGATCCTCCTGCCTCTGCCTCTCCAGCGCTCAGATTAAAGGAGTGTGCCACCACTGCCTGGTCTTTCTGTCACTCTGCTGCTAGTAGATTCACGCAGTTCAGAATTTCTGTATTTTATTTTTTATTTTTTCTGTCTTTCTGTCCATCTGTTTTATTTAAACTTTTTTTTTTTGAGGTTTTTAACTTATGTGTGTGAATGTTAGTCTGAATGTATGTCTCTCCACCATTTGTTTGCAGGGCCTGCCGAGGCCGGATGATGACAGATCCTCAGACTGGAGTTACAGACAGTTGTGAGCCACCATGTGATTTAACCCGGGTCCTCTGGAAGAACAGCTGGTGTTCCTAACTGCTGACCCATCTCTCCAGTCCTTCCTTCTGTTTCTAACTGCTGGTCACAGGGATGGCAGCGTTAACTTGCCCACAGACAGGAAGCATTTCGTCAGTAACACAGGCCACAGCATCTCTTCAGCCAGCACCTTGATTCCAGGCTTGTGCCCATCACACATTACATCATACACACTTGCTTCTGAAAGCAGTTCAAGGCTTGCACCAGACACTCCACTGCTGCCTGCCTCCAATACCATGATTAGCAAGAAATTATTTCCCGAGAGCTGGGGCGTAAAAAAATAAAATAAAATACAGAAATTCTGAACTGCGTGAATCTACTAGCAGCAGAGTGATTACGGGATAGTACAAGCATCTGATGGAGTACCACACTGTGAGGCAGTTACAGGATTGCTAGAAGTATATTGTGCGTTTGTAAGTAAGGCAATACATATGTGTACTTAAATACACATAGAAATTTGTGGGAACGCATGTATCCATCCAGCTAAGTATCATAGGCTGTCCAAGAAACTTTAATGTGTTACTATGTGGAGTGGTTCAGACAGAAAAACTAATTTGAATTATAAATTCAGTAAGAATCTATACCTTTTTTTTTTTTAACATCACGTTTTTTATGGGGAGAGATCAGGAGATTGAAAGAACACGGCAGTGTCCCAACAGGAGCTTGGCTGAAAAGTACTGAAAGGTTGTACGAAGCATGACGAGGGGGCTGCCTGTGGAGCTCAGCTCAGAGTGCTTGCGTAGCATGGTGCGAAGTCCTGGGTTCGAGTCTCAGCACCACATAAAACTGGACTGGGGGTACAGGTAGGAGGGTCAGAAGTTCAAGGCTATCCTCGGCTACTCAGCGAGCCTGGGGCCATTCTGGGCTACTTGAGAACCTGCTGGGACAAGTCAAAAGAAACAGGAATGGAGTAATCCCTCAAATCGCAGTGAGGATGGCGGTAGCCGCGCACCGGGAAGGGCAGGTGGGCATCCACCCAAACTGGAAAAACCTGAGGTCGGTTCTGAATTGCGTACGGCTGAGTTCCGGCGCCCCAGGCTCCTTAGGCCACGGGAAACTGAGGCCGAAGGAGCGGCCGCGCAGGCGACCAGGGTGCGCCCTACGATCCGAATCCGGAACCGCTTCTCGTTCGGCCAGAAGCGTCAGGTTCTCAGGGTCGCGGGGCTCGGAGGCGACTTCCGCCCAGCGCTGACCTCCAGGACGAGCTGCAGCCGGTACCGCCTCCCTTCCGACGGGCCGGCCGGACGGCTCGGGTCTCCTCCGGGCCCCGGCCGCCGCGCTCGCACAGGACTCCGTCGGGGAGCGTGCGTCGTGCGCACGCGCGAGGAGG
>NC_022010.1:5578586-5583173 GCF_000317375.1 Microtus ochrogaster
CGCGGAGCTCGGCGACCGCAGGCCCCGGGGGAGCAGCCGGGGCCTCCGGGCTGCTCCTCGGCGGGTCGGGGTGCCCAGCGCGCGGGATGCACGGCCCGGCGCTGGCTCCTGCCTCACGTGTGACCTTGGTCAAGTCGCGCGATTGCTGGAGTTGGAGAGACCCGGGTTCGAGTCCCGGGAAGACAAGCTTTTTCACTCTGTGACCTTGGGCAAGTTGCTTCACCTTTCTGAGCCTCGGTTCCTGCATCCGAGAAGTGGGGACTTGATAAACTGAGCGTTGTGAGTATTCGGTGAGCTAAAGTAGGGAGAGTGCTTAGCGCCTGACCCAACGTAAAGTAGTAACCCGTAAGTAACTGTTAGTGTTGTCTGCACGAGTCCCCCTCCCTTCCCCCGCCGTGAAGAAGACTGAGGCCTCTTGAAATGGGGTGTTTCCAGGACCTGCCTCTCTGGGTTGCCGTGCGTGTGGATGAGGTGCGGCAGGTAAAGCCATAAGCACATTCCTGCAGAATGGTTACCAAGTCTTCACTTGGTTCAGAGTAATAGTACTGATGGGCTGTTGTTACACTCACCGTGATGGGAACAGTGCCTGGTGCACGGTGTGTGGACAGTGCTTGCTGTAACCTTACGGGGGAGAGGGCTTCATCCCATATTTAAGTGCTTTGTCCATGTACACACACTCCTTGCGGCGCTACTCCATCTCAGATTCACCGAGCAACTTCTGGTACCCAGTTTTAAAATGCATTTTGTTCAGTGAATGAACACCAAGTAGCCTTAGGAAAGTCACACTGGTTTCTGGCCAAGAAAGAAGCATTGTAGAGATGTTTGGAGTGTGGTAGGTGACCAGGTCTACAGGGTGATGTTGAGTTCAGGGAGGCAGGTCCCAGGATGTTGATGTTTTGGAAGGAGGCTGGGGAGCAGCCAAGTCTATAGATTAGACTTCAGTTGAGTGTGGGATAGAGGGTCATGTGACTTGAGACAGCCAGGTTGGTGGTAGAGCCTGTGGATCATTAAGGAAATGGAGCACGCAGTCCCCTGAGACTCAGGATGTAGGCTTGTTGGGTGGCAGTGTCATTCATGGATCATGGAAGTCACCAGAGAGGCCGGGTTGGGCTGTGGCTGGTGGTTTGGATCCTGTGGAAGAGGACTGAGGTTTCGGTGGTTGCTGCTGGTAGAGGGACGATGTCGGGAAAAGTTAGGGCCTGGATGGGTGGAAGAGTAACTGGCTGAGAGTGGAGTTAGAAAGGCGGATGGCTGATTGGCTGTATTTGAATCACAGCCTGTGGCATTGCTCTGTACCCTGAGGATCTGCTTTCTTCCCATCAGAGTTAAAGTCACCCTGCTGTGGTCAGAGGTCTTACCCTTCCTAACGTCTTGTGCTGGTGTTAATATTCCAAACCTGAAAGGGTTAAACTCAGCAAGAAGATGCAGCTTTTTGGCTTTTCTGTGAACCCCAAGAGATGTTTTTGGCTTGCTGTCTTACAGTGTATTTTACATGATGTATTGATTTTTTCTGCTCAGAAGCCAGTCATGGGAGAAGATTCATTGGTCAGGGTCTGGGGTCTGGCTCCCAGCTCAGTAGGAGCGTGTAGGCCTGGGTCGTGGAGAGGAGGGAGGCACTTTGCTCTTTGATTTCTCCTGGCATTTGGCTGACCCCCCAGCGTTGAACACTTTGGAAACTGGGAGATATTTTGCAGCTGAGCAGGGGCCTGCCTTCACCTGCCTGCCCTGGGCCCCTCGAGTGTGTGCTTCTTAAGGTGTGTCAAATGGTTCACACGCACTTTCTCGTCTGATTCTCACCCATGGCCGCTGTGGTTTGTGAAATAAGGAAACTTGGGCTTAGAGGAGCTGCCTGACTCGCCCCGAATCACACAGTTTTCAGAAGCAAAGCTGGAGCCAGTGTTGTGAGGGCAAGTGGAGCTGGGCTTAGAAACCCGGAGTCCTCCGACCCACTTGGCCACGCTGTAGTCACTTCTGGGGTGAATTCCCTGGGCGTGGCTTCTATACTTTCTTCTCAGCTATTCTGACTTGGGCTTTGGCTTATAATGGTGCCCACTGATGCCAGTCACCCTCATTTGTAGAACCTGGAGGCTGGTATGCCATCAGAGACCTAGGGCAGACTGGAGCTGGGAGGCAGGCATGGCTTGTCTGAGGCACACCAGAAGGTGGTTGCTGAGGAAGCAGTCAAGTTGATGTCGCCTTACTCGAGTTCACAGCAGACTGGTGCTGAAGCAAAGCTGGGATGAGGCCCAAAGCAGCGTACAGAGGAGGGTAACGGCCAAGGGTGGCATCGCTTGCCTGCCAACAGGCAGCAGATGTGCTGGGGCCTGTGCCCCTTGGAAGGCAGCAGACCCGCTAGAAGAAAGCATTGCTGTGGTGAAAGTATGTCTCGTAAAGTGGGCGCATCTGCAGGGTAGATAACCCCTGGGATAGTCCAGAGGTGGCGTCTGGTTTTCTGTTCCTCAGGAGAGCAGTGCTGGAGATTGGTATCAGGTCTATGCGGCAGACCCTGTTGTGACTAGGGGTTACTCCGCAGCTCAGGATTTCAGGCCCAGCTGTCACTGCGGATGATACCCTCCCTTGTCTGTTAGAGATCTGAGATTTGGATAAATTTAATAATTATAATAATAATAATAATAAAGGGCAGGTGTAGTATTGCACATCTTCCATCCCAGCACTTGGGAGGCACAGGCAGGTGACTCTGAGTCTGAGGCCAGCCTGGAGCATCTGTCTATCTACATTGGAAAATTCCAGGTCAGACAGACTCTAAGGGAAAAAAGAAAAAGGATTCTGCTGGCTCTTGCCCCTAAAGTTTGAAAACTGCTTCATGACACCTGGTGATGCTGCTGTTACAGCGTGGTGTTCCATCACTTTCCCTGAGACTGACACTTGTTGAGCCGTCAGTTTGTGGAGGGTTTAGTTGGTGGCTGTTAAGTGCTGGACTCAGCTCATAGCACTGAATGGATGAAGGAGGTGAGGTTCCTTAGTGCTTAAGGAACTCACTGCTTAGTGATCAGACATGAGCTTTTAGCTGAGTAAGTTGGATCTAGAAGGCTTCAGGAGGAAGCAGAGGAGGCCTCAGGGCCAATGGGGTTAGTATCAGGCAGAACACCATGAGGACCAGCCCAGAGCTTGGGCTCTCCTTGGGTTTAGCAGGAAGCCTCATGGCGGAACAATGAGGAAGTGGTGCTGAGCAAGAGCCCTGTAAGCTGGAGGCTGACTGGCCGGTGCCCTCATGCTTCAGCTGTGTGCTCAGGAACAGGTCCCCTCAGGTGTCCTCAGAGAAGCAAGTTCTTCTGTGTGCCCCCCAGCTGCTCACTGGAGATGGCCTGGAGAGGATGTCTGGGTCAGCTAGAGAACAGTTGTGTAGCTCAGTCCACGCAGTGGTTTGCAGTTTTGGTCGGGGGTGGAGCAATGTTATCTTTGAGAATTGGAGTCAAACTGTGGGTTTCTCATGATAGGCACATCTCCTTACAGTTTGCTTTCAGTCATTCAGCCATAATTCAGACATTATGGGGTCCTGGGTTTGGATCTGGTACCTTTGAAGGCATTTCTGTTAGAATAGAGCAGAAAGGATGGGTGTAGGAGCCCTGGGGTCATAAAGATGTTCCTGAAAAAGATTTGAGAATGATGGTTATGTGGCTTCTGGCTGCTTGGTTTAAAGTCTCCTCAATACTGGATACATTGTGTTTGTTCTTGTGCCCAGTTCTGGAGAAGTCAGGAGACTAGATCTCAGGGGCTGGGGCTTTTACATTTCTCTTGGTATTATCAAATTGCTTTTCAAAGAAACTGAAATCATTTGCATTCCTACTAAGCGGGCTGAAAGTGCCCACATCAAGGGCTGGGAATATAGCTCAGGTGGTAGAGTATTTGCTTTGCATGCACATAGCCCTGGGTTTAACCCCCAGCCCACCTATAACCCCAGCATTTGGAAGGTGGAGGCAAAAGAATCAGATTCAAGGCCATCTTGTGCTACATGGTGATTCAAGTCTGGCCTGGGTTACATGATACCCTGTCTACGTGATACCCACCCACTCCCCCCAAAAAATAGGAGGATGAGGGAAGGAGCAAGCAGACAAGCCTGTCAGGACACTAGCAGAGGTGTCCAGGGGTGCTTGACAGGCCCGGATTTAAATCTGTGTCTGATCTTCTTTGGAGGCATCTTAGGTCATTCTCCAAGCCCTGGTTTCCTTATCTGAGGAGACACATTTGAATTCTGGGAGCACCATGAGCTGCCATGCAGACCTGAGTGTGTTGATCATTTCATTCATTGATGTAGCCACTGCTGGGTAATGGAGACAGGAGGACAGGAGGCAGGTAGGTGCCTTGGCCAATCAAAGCCACATGTGTCGAGGGGAAGCTAGGTTCTTAAGGTACAGCCAGGAGCCACTGTGGCAAATGCAGTGGTCCAAGCATCCATGGGTGGTAGCCAAGTAGGTGCCCAGCAGACTCCCTGTATGAAGCATTTTTCTTTGGGCCACCAGCTCACAGATAATGACGTGGAGACTTACTGTTTAATAATTATGGAAGTGTGAGCCGGGCGATGGTGGCGCACGCCTTTAATCCCAGCACTTGGGAGGCAGAGGCAGG
>NC_022010.1:5583420-5587069 GCF_000317375.1 Microtus ochrogaster
TGGTTGTGAGCCACCATATGGTTGCTGGGAATTGAACTCAGGACCTTTGGAAGAGCAGGCAATGCTCTTAACCACTGAGCCATCTCTCCAGCCCTCTTAACTAGTTCTTATAACTTAACCTATACTTTTAAATCTGTGTTCCATTGTGTAGCTCAGTATTTCTCTGTACTGCCCGTCCTGCTGCCTCTAGTACTGACTGGCCACTCCCTTATGCCAGATTCCTCTTCCTACTTCCTCTCTCTGTCCAGATCCTGCCTATACCTCCTGCCTAGCTATTGGCTGTTCAGCTCTTTTTATTAAACCAATCACAGCAGTGCATCTTCACACTGTACCGCTACCCCACAACACACCTGCCTCACTCATTCAGCCGTGCTGACTTAGCTGGGGTAGATGACTGACAGCTGGTTCTGGTCCTGTGGGCCCGAGTGTCTTCACATGCAGAATGCCCTGATGAAACCAAGGGCTCTTTCCCAGCTTTCCATTTCTTTTCCAACTGAGCTAACAGGAGGATTTCTGAGGACCTTGCTGAGGATGCAGGTGGACTGGTCTTATTAGGTTGACCTTCCTCTTGCTTGGCTCTGTTGTCTGGGGCAGCCCTCAGAACAGGGCCTGGGCATGGGTCCTCTGTCATCTCCCCCAGAGGATTTGAGAGCTGCTTGTCTTACCTGAGGACCAAGGAAAAGGTCAGCGATTTACTGGAAGAAATGTTGGTGTGTGGGGAAATGGGTCGGCCTTGAAGACTTCAGCCCCACTGGGCTCCTTAGGAAGGATGGGCTGAAGGGAGGCCCCTCCCTCCTGCTCATCTCCCTGCCTTCTCTCCTGCAGGTGTGGGCAAGAGCAGCTTGCTGTTACGATTTGCAGACAACACCTTCTCAGGTGAGTCCTCCTGGGTGCTATTGGGTGCTTTGGTTTTGAAATCTCCTACCCTGTTCTAGAGCCTACCTGCTTCTGTCTGATGCAGGAGACATTATCATTCAGGTTGTTGGATGAGAGAAAGTGGGGTCGGAGGCTTAAGTGTGAAGCTCCTGCTGGTCGTCCTCACTTTCCGACTGAGGGTCTATTTGTGCCCCGCATTTAGGAGTTTAAGGAAAATGTCCATAGCGTTAAGAATGACAGCTGTCCTGCACTGTCCCTCTGCTGCCCTGCAACCTCTGTCGGGTGTCTTTTCCTGATCACACCTGCTGTTCAGAAACATGCTCCAGCCTGGCTGTGCACAGACCTCCACCCTGTTTCTGATTGTTCTTAGACAATATTGTCTCCTGTGGGTCTCTGGCTTGGCCCAGAACTTGCTATGTTGGCCCAGAACTTGCTGTGTAGACCAGGTTGGCCTTGAACTCACAAAGATCCACTTACCAAGTAGTGGGATTAAAGGCATATATGCTGCGATGCCCAGCCTTCCTTTCGTTCTGTAATGGCTGGGAAGGTTGCTTCTGTCTGGATGCTCTGACCTTCACTAGCTGCTCAGGTCAAGTGGCTTCTGGTTGCTTCTGTTTTAATCAATGCTGCATTTCTGGGATACATTGTTTCTTCTTGTACACACAGAACTGAGGTCACTAGGTCACAGGGTCTTAGGGTGTTTACACTTTCCTTGGTACTGCCAAATTGCTTTTTAAAAACCTTGTATTGGGGGCTGGAGAGATGGCTCAGAGGTTAAGAGCATTGCTTGCTTTTCCAAAGATCCTGAGTTCAATTCCCAGCAACCACATTGTGGTTCACAACCATCTGTAATAGGGTCTGGTGCCCTCTTCTGGCCTTCAGGCATACACACAGACAGAATATTGTATACATAATAAATAAATATTAAAAAAAAAAAACCCTTGTATTGTGGGTTGGTGGTGACACACACCTTTAGTCTCAGCACTAGGGAGGCAGAAGCAGGTGGATCTCTGTGAGTTCAAGGCCAGCATGGTCTACAAGAGCTAGTTCTAGGACAGCCCCCCCCCCAAAAAAAAACGAAAACAAACCAACAACAACAAAAACTTTCTATCGGGCTGAAGAGATGGCTCAGAGGTTAAGAGAACTGACTGCTGTTCCGGAGGTCCTGAGTTCAATTCCCAGCAACCACATGGTAGCTCACAACCATCTGTAATGAGATCTGGTGCACAAAACACTATATACATAATAAATAAATTTTAAAAAAAGAAAAAAAAACCTATTTATGCCAGGAGGTAGTGGTGCATGTCTTTAATCTTAGCACTTGGGAGGCAGCCGCAGGTGGATCTCTGAGTTCCAGGCCAGCCTGGTCTACAGTGTGAGTTCCAGGACAGCCGGGGTTGTTACACAGAGAAACAGAACCCGTATTGGACTGAAGCGGAGGGAACGGGGACATGCCATGTGTCTTCATGTCTGCTGTTGTGAAGAGACACCATGGTCATCGCAACTTTTATGAAAAGGAAGTCTTTAATTGGGGGCTTAGTTTACAGTTTCAGGTTTATTTTATTTTTTAAAAAATATTTCTTATTGTTTATTTACTTTATTTTATATGCACTGGTGTGAAGGTGTCAGATCCCCTGGAACTGGATCTTCAGACAGTTGGGAGCTGCCATGGGGGTGCTGGGAACTGAACCCTGGGCCTCTGGAAGAGCAGTCAGTGTTCTTAACCGCTGAGCCATCTCTCCAGCCCCTCAGGTTTAGTTTATCATCATGGCAGGAAACTTGGTGGCTGGCGCCATGCTGATCTGTAGCTGAGAGCTATATCCTGATCCTCAGGCTAACAGAGAGCACCAGTGAGCCTACGCCTGGCGCCTGGCACGGGCTTTTCAAACTCCCAGTGACACACTTCTTCCAGCAAGGCCACACCTTCTCATCCTTGAAATCCTTTCAAACAGTTCCACTCCCTGTTGACTAAACATTCAAATATGTGAACCCATGGGGGCCGTTCTTATTCAGACACCACCATGGTGTGTATAGGTCAGAAGACATTTGGGAGTTGGTTTTCTCCTTCCGTCACGCCATGTGAGATTGAACTCAGGTCTTCATGCTTGGCAGCAACACCTTTCCCATTTGAGCCACTTCACCATTTCCCACACTGCTTTTCAAGGACGCACTGGTCATCTTCGCTCCTGTGGGTTCTTTTTCTCTTTAGCTGTTTCTGGGGGTTTATCTGCATGTATGTCTGTGCTTGTGAGTTTCCATGAGGGTGCTGGGAGTTGAACCCAGGTCTTCTGTTGGGTGTGGTGCAGATCTACCCACGAGATGTCAGTGGTACTATGACAGGCAACACTGTCTCCATGGCCTCAGAACAAAGCCACCCTGGTTGAGAAGCACTGGTCTTCAGAACCTGTCTCTAGCTTTTTTCTTGTGCTGTGTGTTGACTTTGCTTTGCTTTGCTTTGCTTGCTCACGTGTGAGGAGCTGTTGGCCCTGGAGGTACCAGACGCTGACCTGGATTCTGGGTGCTTGCCCTGGTGTGGGCTGTCCCTCCATCTCACCACCTTTGCTAAGCTTTCCTGCTAACGTCCTGCTTCCACTTCTGTCTCACCTTGAACTTTGCCCTTGCCCTTTCCCATGGCCTTGCCACACTTCACGTGGTCGTCTGTTTTTGGTATGTTCCAGCTGGAAGGATGCTTTGAGGCAGGCCTTTGTAAACCTGCACCATACTGAACTGAAGCAGTCGGCAGCTGCTCTTAACGCATCTTCCACACAGATAT
>NC_022010.1:5587169-5607665 GCF_000317375.1 Microtus ochrogaster
GAGACAGGGTTTCTCTGTGGTTTTGGAGCCTGTCCTGGAACTAGCTCTTGTAGACCAGGCTGGTCTCGAACTCACAGAGATCCACCTACCTCTGCCTCCCTAGTGCTGGGATTAAAGGCGTGCGCCACCACCGCCCGGCCACACAGATATCTTAAGAGCAATTTCCAAAGCATCTTGTGCCCTGGTGAAAACTCACTGCCCAACTGTCACCACACGCAACAGTACAAATTCTCAGTAATAGCACAAAGGACTGGAGAACTGGTCTTGACTCCTTATTCATCTCCACCCCAAACTCACCATCTCCCCAGGAAGGTGCAGGGTGCAGTGTTGGGTCCTCACCCTCCTCCTCCAGAACACACACACACACACACACACACACACACACACACACACACACACGAAAATAGAGAAGAGAAACCAGGATGAATAGGTCTGCCCTGTCTCTGGTCACAGCCGGCATGTCCCTACCCCGCCTTTCCAATAAAGCCCGCCTCTTTCCCCAATCATTTCCCTTTTTAATTTCATTGGTGACATGTGTTTCTAAGTGACCTTTCTTTGTGTCACTGTGTCCTGTCTCAACTGCATTGGGCCTAGTACAGCAGGTGTACCTTCTTTGTTCAGGGCACTGTCCTTAGGGCCTTGACTGTGGGGCACGAACAGTGGGGTGGGGTGGGGTTTTGGGTTCCCTACCCTGAGTAATGGGCTACATTCGTACAGGCAGCTACATCACCACAATCGGAGTGGATTTCAAGATTCGGACTGTGGAGATCAATGGGGAGAAGGTGAAGCTGCAGATCTGGGACACAGCGGGGCAGGAGCGCTTCCGTACCATCACCTCTACGTGAGTTCCCTTGGCCCATGAGCCTCGGATGTTTGCACGAGGCTGAGTGACAGCACTGAGTAGAAATAGTGTGTCAGAGAGGGAGTGGGCTGGGTGGTTTCTGCCCTCCGTGGGTGGAGGTAGCTTTGCCTTCCCTCCCTGAAGATACAAGAGAAGGCTATGACAGCTGTGGTGGCCACAGGGCTAGGGGTCTGCAGTGTTTGGGCACCCGACCCTGGCTTCTGGCATGACATAGACTGCACGCTCCTCGTGGTGCTCAGTTTTACTTGCTGGCAGCTCCTTTCTCTTCAGGTGGCAACAGCATCAGTATGCCACACTGGGTAGTAGCGACAGGCCCTCCCTGGTGCCCAGTGAACCACTGACAATTCCTGGAGGGTGTCAGCTCTGTGCAGTCTCTGGTCATCCACCCTGACCGCTCAGAGATGGCTCTCTCTCTTTGGAGGCATGGAAGACCATAGGTATGTGGGCCCTTCTTCTGTATCCCTGATCTGTTAGCTGGGAAATCCATTGTCTAGCATGTCACCTTCATTTGTAGTGCTTTTGTGGAACTCAGCTGCCCAAGGAGGAAACTCCTCCAGTGTTGAGTCTTAGGTGTTTGTGAAACTGTGGGATTTAAATTTCTGCTATGTGTGTCCTTGGGCAAGCTGCCTAACGTCTGTGCCTGTGTCCCAGAGATTTTTATGTAGGATTTCCCTGAGTGCTAAGGCCTGAGTCCAGGACTCGGGCTCTGGCATTTTCATGGGTCACTTCTGGCTTCCTGTGTGCTATGCTGCTGTTACCCCATTTTGCAGATAAAGGCATGTCTGTGTGTTTTTGAGACAGGCTTCACTATGTAGCTGTGGCTGCTCTCAAGCTCCCAGATACAGACCTGTTTCTGCTGGAATTAAAGGCATGCACCATCTCTCCCAGCTAAAGGTGCTTCTGAGAAGTGGGCTCCATGTTGTAGTGCATGCAGGGTGGTCTCTGGACACGTCCCAGGCCTTCCTGCATAACAGTTCTGGATTTTCATGGTTTGGTTTGTTTCCAGCTTTGTCGTGGAAGCACAGGTGGCCACTCTGAGGGTTAGGACGATGTGTGTGTTTGTACTGTCTCCTGTGCCATAGCTCAGAACTCCTGAGGCACAGGGTACTGTTCTGTCTGCCTGTATGTTTGGAGAAACCAGGGTTAGCCTTGCTAAGCTTGGGGTTTTAGGCTGGGTCCATTCTGAAGCAGAAGGTACTTGGGGCCTGGAGAGACTAATGACCCTGTGCCAGCAGCTGGTGAAGAAGGGAGGGTCGGGAGATGGTTGAATGTTTTGGAGGTGTGGCAGTCTATGTAGGAGTGGGAATGTTTGTAACCTGTGTATCTGCTAAAGGAGCCCTTTTACTATCCCCCATCTTAACCCTTCCTGAGGAGATTTCTGGTCCTCGGGTGGCTGTGGGAGGAGAGAGAAGGATGAAGCCTTGCCCTGGCCTAGGAAGCAGGCCTGGGTGCCGAGGCTGCAGCTGGCCACTGGACGAAGTGGCTGTCACGCTGCCCTGCTGCCTAGTTGGGACAAGTGGATGTGAGGCACTTGGGTGGGAAGACTTGGAGCCCCCGTGTTGTCTCGCTGGCCAGAGATCTGAGCCACCCCTGGGGCAGCAGGAGCTAGGGCAGTGATGTGCCGTTTCTTGTGTCTTCAGCAAAGGGAAGGTTCCAGAGGCATTCCGCTGCAGGACGTTCTTCTGTCCACGTGGTTCCCTACCTGCCCCAGAGACATCCACCCGGCTGTGCTGAGCTGAGATAGTGGAACTGCCAGGCTCCCTCAAAGCCAAGAAGGCTCACAGCCTTGGGACGAGTCCTGGGCGGGCTCCACTACGTCTGAGGGGCGGACAGATGCTTGGGCCGCAGTATAGCAGGGCCTGGTGCTCTGCCCTGCCCACCCACTCTTGGTTCTGCCACCTTCATCTGGGATTCCAGATTGCTAGGAAGGAACATTTGTCCTGATGATAAAGAGCACCCAGCACTGTCTGTGTGCTGCTCCCAGCCTCGGTCGGGGTGGCATCTGTTAGCTCCTCTTCCTCACAGCCACACTCAGAAGTTTGTACTAAAAACTATTTTATAGTTGAGGAAACTAAGGTAAGGGGTAGGGATGAAAGCCAAGTAACCTTTCCACAGATCACAGCTTTCAGAGACAGGTCTGACCTCAGAGACATGACTAGACAGCTGGGTGCCTCCTACCATTCTGGGTCCTGTGGATCCTGGTGTAGCCATCATGGGACACAGGCTGGGGAAGTGCTCCTCAGGACAGCTAAATGGGAGGCAGCCTGCCCTCGGGGTTTGTAGTCTAGGTGTTCTAAGACCTTAGTGATCAAAAGTAGAAGGTTCGGGGAACAGCGCAGGCGGTTATGTGGAGTAGGGCCAAGGATGTGGTGTGGCCTCTGGCCCGCTTCAGGGTTGGTGCTGTCCGGCTTTCTGTGCACCAGATGTTCAGAGGCGAATGACAGCACCGTCCTTCCTTTCAGACCTTTGGGCTGGTTTGGGGTCTGCAGGTTTAGTTGAGTTTTCTTACAGCTGCTGGAGGCCTGTGTAGCCTCTGCGTTCTCCTTCCCTGGTACAGTGAGCCAAGAGTAGGAAAAGAAGTGTCGCCTGTCCGCCAGAGGAAAGGGACACATTTTGCCATGGCTTCTTGTAATGTGCAGCCTCTAGGAATGCCATTTTACTACCAAGATTTGAAACTGAATTATCACCAGGATGGTGATAACATGATGTCAAACACGAAAACTGTCTGAACTTCAAAGAAGCTTCCAGCTGGTGGTACACCCAGTCACCTGGGTGACTCTTCAGGCCTGGTACACCTCAGACTGTTACCAGCCTCCACCAGTGCTGTCCTGCTGATCAAGCTTGGCTCTGGCTGGTGGGGCTGGGTGCAGGGCTGCCCTAACCCCGGGCACCCTCACCTTCCCCAGCCACTGTCCTATACCAAGCAGGCCCCAGGGAAGCAGCTTCTCTGTCCTGGGCCAAAACCCTGATGCACATCTTGGCCCTACAGGTATTATCGGGGGACCCATGGGGTCATTGTGGTTTACGACGTCACTAGTGCTGAGTCCTTTGTCAATGTCAAGCGATGGCTTCATGAAATCAACCAGAACTGTGACGATGTGTGCCGAATATTAGGTGAGGCTGGACCCCAAGGGTAGGGACGGTGGGAGAGCAACAGCTGGTGCTCTTGCAGGCGGCTGACTGTGCTTTGTCTTAAAGTGGGCAATAAGAATGACGACCCTGAGCGGAAGGTGGTGGAGACGGAAGATGCCTACAAATTTGCTGGGCAGATGGGGATCCAGCTCTTTGAGACCAGTGCCAAGGAGAATTTGAATGTGGAAGAGGTAAGCCGTGCTGATCCCTGGGCTAGGGGAGGTGAGGACCATGAGCTCTCTGCCAAGACTCCCATGCCAGGCCTGCTCAGGCATCTGAGTGACCAAGTTATTTAATGCCCACTGTTGGCTGCTGCTGTGCAGGCCCTTTAAAAGTCTCAGCTCTTAGCTCAGCTGCCCTCTGAGATAGGATCCCATATTTCACGGAGGAAAACTGAAGTTCCTCTTACTGAATAACCTTAAGAATCGACTAGTGAGAGGTAGCATCAAGTCAGATCTTTCCTACCTCAAAGGCATGCAGTTTCTATTCCAGCTGCTTCCTGTTGGCCCTCCCTTGAGCCCATCACTACCACCTCTTCCCTGTCTCTTGGTTGCTTGTTTTCCTGGCCTCTGAGCACAAGTGGGCTCCTGTTCCTGGGGCTTGTGGGTAGAACATCCACCCTGGAGGCCTCTTCTTCACTTGTAGCAGCACCTTGAAGAGCGGTTGTGATTCTGAGGGAGAAAAGCTAGAACTTTTGGCACAAGCCCCACTTGGCCCACTCACTGGCCTCAGAGGAGTTTAGAGGTGCCAGGGAAGTTGGGTTCCCACTGCATGAGAACACAGAGCCTCAGAGCCAGACACATGTGGGACTTCCCTCCTGGTAATTCATTTGTTCACCTGAGTGAGAGTTGTTCTCCAGGCTGTGAGGATCGAGTGAGTCGAGCTGTGCTTGCTCAGGAGATGGAGATGTTGAGCTCAGCTCTTTGTAAAAAAATATTTGTGTGCAAGTGCATGCGGTTTGCATGTGCGGGATCCAGAAGAGGGCATCAGATCCTATGGGGCTGGAGTGAGAGGTGCTTGTCGGGCCCAGCTTGTAATGGGGGCGCTGTGACCAACCCCTGGTCTGCATGGTGGCACAGTTCATGTTCTTAAGCAGTCATCTCACCGCTGGTTTGAGGACGTCTGAGCCCCTAGTTCAGCTTTTTTATCCCTGTGGCTTAGTAGCTGCCTTAGCACCGTTGGTCCTGGCAGCACGACATTGGTAGTCAGGGTTGTCTGGCCCTGGCTGCAGTGAGGTGGACAGCCTGTGTGTCCTTCCGTCTATATGCAGAGCAACATACTCTTGTCTTTTCAGAGCTTCTGCTTGCTTCTTCCTCTGTACTAAAAAGGACTGAAAAGATGACTTGGTGATTAAGATTTTATGCTCTCCTAGAGGACCTGAGTTCAGTTTCCAGCACCCATGCAAGGCAGCTCATGGGAGTGGATTCTGGCTTTCATGGGTACTGCGCTCACGTGCACTCACCCACATACAGGAAAAGAGGCTGGGAATACCCCAGGGATTGACTTCCCCAAGACAGCTGTGGTCTTTTAGCATTTTTTTTTTTCATCTTTAAGTCCACCACCTCCTCCTAAAGTAGCAATTCTCAACCTGTGGGTCATGACCTCTTTGGGGGTCAAATGACCCTTTCACAGGGGTCACATATCATATATCCTGCATATCAGATATTTACAATATGACTCATAGCAGTAGCAAAATTACAGTTCTGAAGTAGCAATAAAAATAATTTTACGGTTGGGGTCAGCACAACTGAGGAACTGTTCTAAAGGGTCACAGTGTTAGGAAGGCTGAGAGCGCTGTCCTGGAGTGTGTTTTGAGGCACACAGTACACACCTGGAACCCTGGCACTGGGGAGGCAGAGGGAAGAGAATTGTGGGTTTAGGCCAGGTTGGGCTACATAGTCATAGTGAGACACCTGGCATGCATGCGCATGCATGTTTTAAGAACACACAGTTCATAGAGGAATAAAAGCGGCCTGTGCTGGCCAGCAGGGGCTCTGCACTAGGTCTCAGGTCGGCCTTGCCCTGTCATCTCCAGATGTTCAACTGCATCACAGAGCTGGTTCTACGAGCAAAGAAAGACAACTTGGCGAAACAGCAGCAGCAGCAACAGAACGATGTGGTGAAGCTCACGAAAAACAGTAAACGAAAGAAACGCTGCTGCTAATGTCCCAGCCACTGCAGAGACTGCAACTGCATCCCTCCCAGCCCGAGGCTCTTGGAGGCTCCTCGGGGACAGTCTCAGTTTAGTGCCGTTATTTAAAGAATTCTCTCCACGTTTTTTGTACTGGGAGGCGCCATCGGCACTTCCTGCCTCTTTCCCCTTGAGTGCCAAGAAGGTGTTGGAGGAACCTGCCCTTCCCCACTGGTGCCGACTCCCTGCTGAGGCGCCTGGACCTGGTGAGGACGCTGCCAGCTGAGTGGACTGATTAACCAGTTTGTACATAGTGTATATTGCATTAACCAGCTGCACACCCTCAGCCTGCTGCTCTGGCTTTTGCCTCCTTCCTGCCAACCTGCTGCAACAGACCCTCCCAAGCCTTCCCATCCCATCTCGACGGCAGCTTCCTGAGGAGTCAGTCTCATGTCCTAGCTGAGTCGTTGGCCAGCCTGGGCCCATGGAGTGTACTCTGCATGGGTCTTGCCCCACAGCTGCTCTGGGAGCTGGGGAACCTGGCGTCCACTCAGGCCCTGCCCTTGGCTGGACCTAGGCCATCAGTTCCACAGAGAAAGTCAGTTCTGCCCTTTTAGCCAACAGGTTTCTCATTCTGCCTTCCAGATGCCTCTGCTACAAACCCAGGGGAGCCATGGCTTCTCACTTACCCAACATGTCTCAGTACCAGCAGAAAGATAGCCGGGGACCTTTGTTCAGAGCTGGAGCTTGCAAGGGGATCATTAACATAAAGCCAAATGAAGCCAAATCAAATGAATTAAGTTCCCCAGTTATTTCCTCGAGACCTGATTGGCTCAATAGCCAAAGTTGTGACTGTTCCACTTTGGGTTCAGTGTTTTTAGAAAAAGTGTATGGTTTCTGTCATTGTGGGTTAGGCTCTTTCCCTTTCGTGGGAAAAGGGGGCTTTGCACCCTTGTTCTGTATATGCAAGGGCCTCTCACTGGAGCTGGTTTCTGAGGTAGCACCAGGCACCTCTGGCACTTCCGGAGTTGCTGGACAATGGGACGACACCTCCAGGCTAGGATAGGCAGCTCTGCATTACTGACAGACCTGTTTTAGTATGAGGATGGTAGGAAGATTTCTTAGCCACTGGGAAGAAGTGGCAGTGGGGTGGGGGCAGCTAGTCTTAACCTGCCCACCCCAGTCCCCTGGAGTAAAAACCAGGGTAATCTACATTTGATTACCTCCCCTCCCTTTCCCCTAGAGGATCATGTAACTGGGAAGAACTGATTGGACACCATAATGCGTTTTATTAGATTTTCTTTCCAAGGCAACTTCCAGGCACAGTCCTGACTGGACAATCATCACAGATTACTGCAGATTTCCCATAGTAACACTGTGGATGGGTTTTTAATCAATAAAACTGGGGCTTTCTTCTCACCTGTCTCTCCACTTGTCCAAACCGTCAAAGCTGGGGTTCTGTGCGACAGGCCTGTGTTTCTGAGCGTCAGGCTGTGTTGGGGCTGTGGGCCTAGGAAGGTAGGTGCTGTGGAGGGCACTTCAGGGCCAAGCAGTACGTGGCTCCATCTGATCCAGGTGAGCTGGGAGTTGAGGCAATTTTAGGACTGTCTTGGCTGACGGAGGGGGGTGGGATGGGCAGAAGGTGTCACACGCTTCGGAGCATGTGGGAACCAGTATGAAGGTGTTTGCCAATTCAAGCAATAAGAGGGTGATCTTGGAGCATCCGGCCCAAGTTAGGTGCCTCTGTGGCTTCTGGCCTGTTAAGGCCCAGGTGATGGGTGATTTTGGTGACAACAGTGTGCCTGTCCCACAGAGTGTTCGATGCATGAGTGGGGTAGGGTGGGGATAAGGGTGGGGGTAGGGACTCAGGGCTAAACTGGTGTCCTGGTGGACCTGATGTGAAACTCCTGTCAAACAACAAACTTTTAAAGGTTTGCTAGGATTATTTCTGTATTGAAAGTTTCTAATTATGCTTTTTAAAAAAACTACTAAAAATAAAGGTTCAAGCTGCCAAATTTCTCTCCAGGGTCTACTTGCTGTCCTCCAGCTGTGCTCTGGGTACTGGCCGCTTCCACTGTTTGTTAGGTCCAACTTTTGCTTTGTTGTTGATCTCTGGTGCTGCGTGGGAAACTACCAGGGGGCAAGTCTGTTCTCCGTGGACGGCCCAGAACACGTGTGGGAGCGTGCAGGGGAAGCCCCGTGTTTATTCTGTACATGCCGGAAGGATGCAGCGGAAGCTTTTGCTTTGAGTGAGCGCTTTCAGCTGGAAGTTTCTGCTATGCTGAACAAGAGGGTGTGGGGTAAGATGCTGCCACCTTCACAAGTAACCCTTCTGGTACTAACCCCTCTGTAGGAGCAGCAGCCAGTGGTGGCTTTTGACACACAAGTCATGTTTGTAACAAAACCCTCCAAATACCCAGGAACTGAGGCAGGAGTTCTGTAGAAATTCGTTTTATTCTTATTCAGACTATTTTCAAAAGAAGCAGTGGTGCGTTGTTTTTCTAAAAATATGCCTTTATAGATTTATATATGTGTGTTATAAAATCCATACGTGTATTTACATAATTGCTACATACAAAATTACAGCACTGTGGTATGTACATATCTATAAGTACATTCTTTCCGCTCAGCCCTGCTGTGCTTTTCCCCATTGAGGACAGGAGGCTTAGTGAGTGGTAAGCAGCTGCAGGCTGGGCCCACAGAGCCTCTGAGCTGGGGCCTCAGCAGAGATGGGGTAGCTGCTGCAGAAGGAGCAGAAGCAGCAGGCTGCAGGCCTTGTCCTTTGGGCCTGGTGGGCAGTATCTGGAAGCTCCCAGCAGCCTTACTCCATCCACCCTGTGGCCTGTGGCACCCACGCTACCTTCAGTGTGCGGGTAAGGTTAAACTAGTCCCCTTGGAGGCCATTTTGTTGGCTTGGGCCATTGTATTTGAGGTGGGAGGGAGCTGTGGAAGACAAGTGCTCTCCCAGCCCTACCCCAGAGGGGAAGTCTGGAAGCTAGAGCCTATAGAGGGCTAGCGGGATGCTGCCGGGCCCAGACCTCACTAGGGTTAAGGACTGCCTGCACTGGAGGAAGCTGAGGTGTGCTGGCAGCCAGAAGACAGGACCTTCCCTGCGATACAGAGTGGCCTCAACAGAACTTGGGTAACCCAGTTCTTAAGTCCCACAGCCAAAGGCTGGGGCTCCTGCTGTACAGGGACTCCAGCAGAGGGCATGCACATGGGTGGGGGTTATGCCTCCCCTTACTCTAGGCAAGTAGCTGGGGCAGGAGTGGAGGCTCAGGCCTCCTGAGGCATGCACAGGAGGGCCTCAATCTCTGTCCCCATGTTCAAAATCCAAGGAGGCAGAAAAGCCTGTAGTGTGGGCTGTGATCAGCTGGGTCTGAGTGGCAGAGCCCATCGATGGACTGCACGGGAAGTGACTTGAGCCCTACTCACTAACAAGGATCCTGGGGAAGCCCAGGCTGAGGCTTGGCTTAGGCAGTGGGGATAGGGTTCATTACTGTCCCTTGGTAGGGAGCAGCTTTCAGAGGACAAGGCAGGTCCCCTACTTCTCAGTCTCCATTGCACTGACAAAAGGGAGTGGGTTCTCAAGACCCAACTGGCCCCAGGGCAGCCGGGCCGGCAGTACAGCTGCCCAGCTCCAGTTGACGGGAGACCCTTTTCAACTGCCTCTACTCCCCTATTCTCAACAGCCTGACTTCTCCCCACTTAAATTTTCCTGAAGAAGGAGAAGAGCCGTTTGCCATCCATGGTGCTGGGTTCCTGCCCCCGTCCTACGCCGTGGCCCCTAGAGAAGGCAGCAGCAGGCCGGCCCTGTTCCTTCAGCTGCGTATCCATCAGCTGCCTGTCAATGACCCTGTGCATGTCATCCTGCAGAGAGGGGAGGGAATGTGGATTAGTAGCTGTCTTATCTGGTCCTGGGGTTGGACAGGCAGGTGAAGATGAGGGATGAGATGAGCAAGCAATTGGGGCTGGTGGACCAACCATGCCAGGACACATAGGTGCCATATAGCGCTATCTCAGCCAGTGTCTTCGGGCCTAAAGAACAGAACAGCCCTCATACTAGCTCACGGGCTGTGTGGATGCCTGTGATCTGGCTTGCTACCCCACCCTAAGTCAGCTCAGACCAACCTTAGCTTGTCAGGTCTCTAGTCCAATGACCTGGCCCAAGAGGCTACCTGTGTCCAAATTTCCCCCTTCAAATCACTTTTAGGCTAAGTCACTAATACCCACACACCAGAGGCAGTGGCTCTATGTTTGGGACTGCCTTCACCCCTCTGGCCAGACTCTCACAGCTAAACCTGTGTGCAATGTTGAGACTGTCTTGTTCCAATTCAGTCCTACTTCTATTAGCTTCTTCATGGGGGTAAGGACCTTACCCCTCTAATTAGCTGGTTACTCAGAACAAGTCCCCCGTCCTGTTTCACACGAGAGCAGCTTTGAGTAGCTCCTTCCTAGTCCCTAAATTCTGGTTACCGTGGAAGACACTACCTGACAATGGGCTCTGCTACTAACCCAGTCTGTAAGGAGCTCTGTGTGATCCACCACCTGAAAGCAAACACACCACACCTCCGACCTCCTTCAGCTTTTAGCTGTAAGCTCTGTGTAGTTCTGACAAAAAGACCCCAAGACAAACTCTTAGGGGCTCACTGGCTGAATCTAAGCACATGACAGGTGAAGCCAGGTTGGGGTGGGTGGGTTCCGTGCAGCAGGGAAAGGCTGGCTGTGAGCAGCCATTTAGGAGATGAGAGCACAAACCTGGAAAGCCTGGCCCCACTTGCATCCAGCTTGTCTGTCGCCTCTGTTTCATTCAAGTTCTGATCAGTGGGAATAACCTGAATGTCTTTTCAGGTTTCAGAATGAAAGCAAAGGGCCTTCCTGGCCTCTGGCACCCCATTCTCACCCTCCATCACACTGGGCGTCCTCCCTGGCTCCTCCTCCTCCTCATCCTTCCCCTGCCAGCTGATTTTCCATTTGCCTTTCAGATTAAATCCTGTGTCATTTTTGCCAGCACAAAGCACATGGCTCCTACTTCTAAAGTCTCAGTGTGGAATCTTAGCACAGTAGTCTATACTTAGGACAAATTCAATAAAATATATTGTTCACTACCAGAGAGAAAAGTCAAGAGACCTTTAGAAAGAAGTCCTTCCAATGCTGTCATGTATTCTCTGGCAGTCAATGCAAACTGCATTTTTATACTTTAAGTAACCAAATTCATCAAGCAAATTCTATGAACACATCTTAGAACTTCACACATGTGCGTGCATATGTGCATGAGCTGGTTATGATCCCAGGACTGCTGCTGTTCTTGTGGTAAAAATCCATCTATGATAAGTTGGCATCAGCCTGCCAGGACTGCCAAACTCATAGCAGTGATGGGAGAAGGGAGGCTGGGGCTCAATGGCATGTCACACTACACAGAGATGAGGCTGAGTTCCGGAACACAGAACACAGTGAGCCATGGGGAGGTGGCAGATGCAGAACAGAGATGGCAGAGGGGAATGGATGAATGGACACAAGGTTCAATCTCACCTCAAAGGCAGGAGGGGTGTACAACTAAAGCTGTTGGTACAGGAACTGAGAAAGGCCACTAGATCAGAAACCAAAGGAGCCAGATAGTAAAAAGCCCTGAGGAAGCAAACTGTAGTTGGGAGAGAAGAGAGAACAGCTGTGGTAAGCCAGGGTTCTGGCTAGCTGGCTGCTGGTAGGAGCCAGGGAGCCAGTGACCTGATGGTGTCGTCAAGACTGTGTGTGGTTGCCAATCCCACAGAGCCACAGTGTAATGGTCACTGCTATTCTGCCTGCCACTGTGGGGCTCACCTCAGCAAGTCACAGGTGAGTTTCCATCTGAAGAGAGACGTTAACCACTAGACCCACATTCTGACAGCCTACCACAACCTCGTCCAAGAGTCCGAGCCCCGGGCAGCAGGGAGTCAGGAGACCCTGAAAATGGTGGTCCCAGATCTGGCCACACTGACTCACTTTCTCCAGAACCTGTGCCAGACAGTGCCCATGGAAAAGGGAAGCTGCAGCAACTGCCCGAGGACTGCTGAGCTGCGCCTAGCTCTGAGTTTTCATTCAGTCACACGGGGCTTCCTGGCCCCAACCTTAGTTTAAAAGAAGCCAGGGTGAGCAGCTGAGGGAGGCCCATTCTGTGTCTGGTGGAAGCATGTTCCTGACAGAGGCTGGCTGAGCTTTCTGTCTCGAGGCCACTATAAGGCATTCTTTCCTGGGGTGAAAATGGAAGCTCCTGGGACCTCTTGTCAAAACTCCCCTTACAGATTTCGGTTCAGAGATGCTCCATGCACTCCCCACTAGGCGTCAGCTCCTGCTTACCTGCCAAGCCTCAAGCTGCTGTGAGAGATTCAGCTTTTGCTGAATGGCATCCAACAGCTGGCTGTTGAGGGACATCATGTCCATCTTGCACTTGGCGAGTTCTAGCTCTACGGCGTTCTTCCTGCAAACAGATGAACCACAATGAGGATGGGGACCTTGTGCCAGGGGCTTCTGGTTATTCATTGGGAGACCTGGCGTCTAAGGGTAAGGTAAGGGGCTGACCCCACACCACAGGGTCACTGTAACTATGCCTAACCAACCTGTGGCAAGTGATGATCTCTCCTCTTTAACAAGAGACAAAGTGGTCAAAAGAGAACAGCATTTCCATGAGAACAAGGGCCCAGAAGTGATCGAGGGCCTCTCACAAAGGAGCTGTTTGCTGTCCCTTCCCACAGGCTGTGCACACTGTGGGAGGTACTCCATTGGGCTAGCTACTCCCCCAATGGAATTACCCCTTAAGATAAAGATGTTCAAAGGAAGCTGATGTGGGAATGATTTCTTACTAATAAAGAAACTGCCTAGGCCCATTTCATAGGCCAACCCTTAGGTAGGCGGAGAAAACAGAACAGGATGCTGGGAGAAAGAAGCTGAGTCAGTGAGCCGCCATGATTCTCCTGCTCCAGGCAGATACAGGTTAAGATCATTCCTGGTAAGCCAGCTTGTGGGCCACATAGAATAATAGAAATGGGTTAGATCAATATGTAAGAGCTAGCCAATAAGAGGCTGGAACTAATGGGTCAGGCAGTGATTAAAAGAATACATAATGGTGACCAAAGTTTAATAGCTCCAGTATCTAATAATTGGGGAACTGTTTCAAAGTAAAAGAGACAATACAACATGAGCAGCAGTAAATCACAGACATGGGGTATTTACTGACAATTTACCATGATGGAACCAAGGAGGAAGAGGTCAGGCTTCGTGAAGCAAAACTGCCAGTGTGTCAACATACAAGACACACAAAAACACAGATTATGTCTGGTGATGTCACTGATGCTAACTTTGCCCACATAGTTCAAGATTTTTAAATGTGCATGTTTTGGGCACTGTTTTGCTCAACTTTCCAACAATATAGTTGCCCAATGCAAAATGAACAAACAAAACCTACCACCACCACAACCACCAACCCCGTTGGGGTGGGTAAGAAAGGAGGAGCAGTTAACTGCATTGCGTCTGCAAAGGCAGCACCCGCTGCAGCTTTGAAAGCCAGACCATGGGGAGCTGCAGGACCCAGAGGCCACCAATCTGGCCTCAGAACAACACACTAACCAAGCAAAGCCGGAAGGAGTAGGTGAGTCTCATTTGTAAAGCGCTCAGACCGTATTTCCTCCCTGCCTTGCCCTCTACCCTGCAATTAGTCACCTGCTCCACACCCCACCCTGACCCAAAGTGGTGCATTCACCCACCACTTTGCCCTATAGGCAGCTCTAGACAACTATGGGCTCATCCCGGCCCTGCCCACTGCGGCTGCAGGCAGCAGGGATTGGATCAAGTCTGTCCAATGGGCAATGGTTCAGAAGCCGCAGGTTGCTTCCGTCACGATCGCTGCCATTGGCTGGTGGAGAACAGCAGAAATCCTCAGGGCAGCAGTTGCCATGGACGCGATTTGCCTGACAGTTCCCAAACCACAGGCGCCCCCTAGCTGCTCTAGCCCTCAGGAGGTACCATGTGTTTGCCAGCAGGTGGCGCCACGAGCAGCCCGGAGCTAGGGGAAGGTGCTGACTATAATGCCAGGGCCACGGGCCGGGGCAGAGCTGCAGTGCAAGAGGGGAAGGCGAGTTTTCAAAAGGAACCCAGACCCAGAAGGCACGGGTCCACAAGTCGCTGATCAATACAGCAATCATATTCTTGAAAAAGTATTTCCAGTGCCCAGAATAATTCCTCATATAAATGAAGTCACTGGGACTTTTTGTAAAGCAGATTGCTATTTTCAGATTAGCTTCTGCTATCCACATTGGTGATTCAGTGGTACAGTTTCTCACCTGTCAGGTTAACTTCTGTGAGTGCTTTTCAACTGTAAGGTGATAAAACTCATAGTGGTTTTCCTGGACCTCACCTATTGTGTGAGAGAGATAAGGAACCCCTTAAGGTCCCTGCAGCCTAGTTTAGTGAGGCCAGTCTCTCTTCCTTGAATACACATTAAATAACCAGGTAAGGAAGCAGTCCCATCCCAGCCACTCAGACTGAACTGTTCTGGAGAGGCCCTGGGTGAAGATAATGCCTGCGGGCACTGAGAACCAGAGTGTAATGGGAATCCATCCCGTGGGCACACAGGGACATGAGCAGAGCCTTACTGGGCTATCTCATGAACCAGAAGTGATAGGCAACCCAATGTGAGATCTGATCAGAGAGGAAAACAGTCAGAAGGGTAAAATGGGAACTGTCGGATGTCAGTTCCAGAGGATCATCAGGCCTGAAGGTGGAGCTTACTTTCCTCCTGGTGCAGAAGGTGGTGCAGGCCTTTAATGGGGGAGTATTAAGTTTGAAGCCAGCCTAATACACAAAAGAGTTCCAGGACAGCCAGGCTACACAAATGACCCCTGATTCAGAAAACAAAAATAAAAAACAAACAAAAAACCAACCAACAAACTCAAACAAACAAAACCAAACAAAATAAGCAAACGAAACAAAAATAAAACCCTTTACTTCCTCTGTAGACACTGAGACAGGCATCAGAGAGCAAACACACTTTTCCCCCCCAGTTTTTATCTTCTCAGTGAAGGGGGCTGATGACTGTGGGCATCAGCTGGGTGTCATGGTGCAAACCTGCAAATCCCAGTTCTTGAGGTTTAGACCAGGGAAAAATTTAAAGTTAGAGGCTAGTCTGAGCCGCATAACAAACCAACCAACTTCTAGTAAAATGTGGACCATGTAAAAATGTCCTTTAGCCTCTCTGTATTTCCAAATTGTTGAATGCAAAGAAATGCATTTATTCACTTCATTTTTGAAAACAGTATTTGAAAAAATGACCTGGTTTATTAGAAATAAATGGAACAGTAGAAATTGTAAAATTCTGTAGAATCAAACCCAATTGCAAAAAGTGAAAGATTCTGGTTCCTCACCAAACAAATGCAGTTAAGAGGGACGAGGAGGGAATGTTCCAGGCTTTAAGAATGTTGTCAGTCAGGTGAATACATGAGTTTTGGAACCAGATTTTTTGTTTGTTCGTTTTGTTTTTTTGAGACAGGGTTTTTCTCTGTAGCCCTGGCTGTCCTGGAACTAGGTCTGTAGACCAGACTGGCTTCGAACCCACAGAGATGGAGCCAGATTCTAAACAACTGAAATTACATTTATGAAATAACTTGTGTGCACTGTGGAGAAGAGGTTTAAGGACACTGACTTAATGTTATTAAGAACTTGTTTTCATAGAGGAGTATAGTTTATTAGCAAAGCACTTGCCTAGCACTGATGAGGCCTACTCCTTATCATGAAAAAATACCACGAAAACAAAAAACCTCACCCAGCCAACTATAATACTGTGCTGGTTAGGGAAGCAAACTGAAGTATCCACAGAGGAGGGGGCAGAAACCAGTCGTCATCATCCATCCCCCCCCCCACTGGATTTGAACTGAGGTCACAGGTCAAAGAACTCAGTTCCATGACTGAACCTGACAGATGGGTAGATGAGGGTTCTTATTTGTTTCTTTCTTTTGTGAATACTTAAGAATGCTCATAATAACTGGGAGGTGGTGCATGCTTTTAATCCCAGCACTCAGGAGGCAGAGGTAGGCAGATCTTTGTGAGTTCAATGCCAGCCTGATCTAAAGAGCGAGTTCCAGGACAGGCTCCACACCTACTGAGAAACCCTGTCTCAAAAAAAAAAAAAAAGTTCATAATAAATTAAAAAAAAAACTAAAAATAATCAAAATGTGGTAGATGTACATAATGACACTGGAAAACTAAGCTCTAAGTGGGAAATATGCTAAGCCATGCACTGTAGCATCCGATGCTTTAAAGAGAAAACTAATTACACAACCAATATATTACAAGTATGCCAACACACCCATAGGAAAAGTGTCAAGTCACATAACAACCTTCACTAGCAGAGTCTACCTGGGACCAAGAAAAGTGGGTAGCAGGGCAACTAACCCTATCTTTGTGTTCTCCTGTATTAAGAGTGTTGTGGTGTGTGTGTGTGTGTGTGTGTGTGTGTGTGTGTGTGTGTGTATGTGTTTGAGACAAGGTTTTATTATGTAACCTAGGCTGGTCTTGAACTCACTCTGTAGTGCAGGGTGGCTTACACTGGAGATCCTTCTGTTTATACCTCCTGAGTTCTGGAACATAAATGTATGACACTATGGTGGGTTTATAATAGAATTTCCATCTATTATTAATTTATTTATTTAGGCAGGGTTTCCTGTGTTTCAGGCAGCTCTGGATGCCCTGAAACTCACTCTGTAGACCAGGCTGGCCTTGAACTCAAAGATCCGCCTGCTTCTGCCTCCCAAACCCTGGGATTAAAGGTGTGCACCATTGCAGCCAGGCCTGCATACCTCGTTTTATTAAGAAATCAAAGTAGAGGCTGGAGAGATGGTTCAGAGGAACAGCACCTGCTGCACAAGCATAATGCCATTAAGTCTGGATCCCAGCACTCGTGTAAAAAGCTGGATGTAGCCATGTGTGCCTGCATCTTCAGTGCTACAGGGGATGGCAACAGGGCTGCACAGTTAAGCAGTCATCACAGTTAAAGTAAGAATAAACAACCCAACTCCACTCACTTTGCAATAGCCTCATCCCGGTCCCTGATGGCCTTCTGAAGCTGCTCCTTTGGCTCCTTGTCCTCAGATGTCACTCTGAGTCGGTCCCTCTCTTCCTTCAGAGCAGTCATCTCCACACTCAGCAGTGTCACCTAGCAACAGATCAGAGGAAAAGGAATGTGGTAATGCTGCTGCTGCCATCCTGGGGGCTTTCTCCATGAGCTCAGCAAGATGAGCTCAGCAGGTAAAGGCGCTTGCTGTGTAAGCCTAACAACCTGAATTTGAGTCCTAAAACCCAAATAAAAATGGAAGGAGAGGGACTGGAGAGATGGCTCAGAGGTTAAGAGCACTGGCTGCTCTTCTAGAGGTCCTGAGTTCAATTCCCAGCAACCACATGGTGGCTCATAACCATCTGTACTGAGATCTGGTGCCCTCCTCTGGTGTGTGGGCATACGTCGAGGCAGAATGTTGTATACATAATAAATAAATCTTTAAAAAAAATAAAAATAAAGAAAAAAAAAATGGAAGGAGAAAACTGACCCTACAAATTGTCCTCTGACCTCTACCACAATTTTGAGGGGCTGCAGAAATGGCTCAGCAGTTAAGAACTCTTTGTGGCCGGGCCGTGGTGGCGCACGCCTTTAATCCCAGCACTTGGGAGGCAGAGGCAGGCGGATCTCTGTGAGTTCGAGACCAGCCTGGTCTACAAGAGCTAGTTCCAGGACAGGCTCCAAAGCCACAGAGAAACCCTGTCTTGAAAAACCAAAAAAAAAAAGAAAAAAGAACTCTTTGTGCTCCTTCAGAAGACCCATGTGTCAGTCCCACCGGTACTCTCTGTTCACAGCTGGCTGTGACTCCATCTTGAAGACTTCAGACATCCTCTTCTGACACACACATAGTTAAAAATGAATGTTTGAAAATAATTTTTTAAAAAAGGACATCCGCAGGTCCCAGGGGCATGTGTCGGGAGCAGGCTGGTAGTGGCCTTGTTGTTGCTGTTTCAACTCCGAGATCCCCCCCCCTCCCAGCAGCAATGCTTTGTGCCCGGTTCTAGCTCAGTGGCTAGGGTTTAGGGTGGAGGTTGAAGCTGACGTGCAGCCACGGAGTCAGATCCCTGTGTCCTCAGCATACCACAGCCCTGCTTTGACTGAGAGGCACTCCCAGGTAGACAGTAAAAGATCACACATGCATCAGAGCTCTGGAACACATTTTTTGGAGGCAGGGTCTCAAATTCTGGCACAGCTTGATGTTCCCATTCAGTTCCACAGATCAAAGCCACATGGAATTTCAACACCTCTGATCTGTCACTTTGATCCTACTACCTTTTCTGTGGTCCATTCCTGAGCGAATGGCACCTGCTCAGTCCTCAAGACCAACCTGGGAGTTACCATTTGGCAGTGAAGGGCTCCTCTCGTGTCTGCTTCAGCAACACATTCCGTCCTACCCCACAGCAGAGTGACCTCACTCAAATCCACCACTGTCACTGGAAACATGTCCTATCCGTCTCTAAACCCCAGGGCTTGGCTGCAAATAGTATTTAATCCTAAAACACTTGTGCACTCAACAGCTGACATTTGAGATAGCCATTAATTCAAGCTTTTACTATTTGGGGGACATTCCTGGTTGTATGCCTTGCTGAGAGACAGAGATGTCCTCCCAGTAGGAAAGCCAGATATGAGGAAAGCATCTACTTTTCCTTTGCAGTCTGGACATGTGACCTAGAGTTGCCCCACCCCCACCCCTGTAAATCTGGGAGGAGAAGGAAAGCAAAACTGCAAGTGAGCAGGGACTATTTGCCAGACAGCAGACTGGGTCTGTTCTCTGCTTCCCATGACTACTACTTCCTGTTTGGGACCTAAGTGATCCAATTGTTCTTGAAGTTGATCCTATAAGCTATCAGATTTAATTGCAATGCATTCATTTTCTACTTAAGTTACATAAAGCAAATGTCTGTTGTGTGTGACTAGTCTGGTAGAGATTGCAATAAACGTGTTAAGCAATGAAGATTGATAGGATCAGACATAAATAGGGATGCCCAACCTCATTCTCTTGGTAAGTATTACACACCCACTGACATTTTTCCAAGGGAGGATTTATCCACACAGGTCTGCTCCTTCCCATCAAGTGACATCTGCCACCCTGACTCCAGGACCAGACTGAAGATCAAGCTCCCAGACAGAGCCAGCAGCTGCTTTGCATGAATGTAGAAGACATCCAATGATGAGAGGACAGGAATATGGTGTATGTTTTTAAAAAAAAAATGTCAGGAAAACAAGATTTTTATGTATGTGGTCTATGTGTTTTTGCCTGCTCATACATATGTTAACCTGGCACATACCTGGTGCCCTCTGAGGCCAGAAGAGACTGCTGGACCCTTGGAACTTCAGTTACAGACAGTTACAAGCTGCCATGTGGATGCTGGGAATCAAACTCTGGTCCTTTGGAAAAGCAGCCAGCATTCTTAACTGCTGAGCCATTTCTCCTAGCCTCAAATTTGGCACTCTTAAGAGCCTAATAAGGAATGTAAGGGCCTGGGACTGGAGCTCTGCCCTGGTGCTAACAGTTTGGAATTTCTGCAAAGGCTCTGGTTTGTACATGCACTCGCTCCAAGGCAAAGGGGAGAGGTTTAGCCTTACCCTAGGGTACCGGCAGGTCTGGCAGCCTGATAGCCTGACCCAAGACCTAGGAAGAATGTGGCAAAGACAGACTTCTTCAGATCAAAGACGTGTGGTGTGGCTTCAGGACAGCTGAATAAGGGGGACAGAAAAGTGAAACCCTATGCTGAGCATGATACTGGGTCAGACCAACCAACACCCAATACACACCAAATAAAACTCCAGAAAAGCTTTCCACTGCCCCAGCTGCCAGCTTCTTAGGAAGGGATATGGAAATCAGGAAAAACAAACAAACAAACAAAACCTACCTTCCTACCCCAACTAGTTGATGTCAGGCTCAAATGTGATGAAGGTGGGCTCCACTCTTCCCAGTCTTCACTAAGGTTAGATCTGATGGCTGTCTTGTCTATACATGCATTTAGGCTATACCCACCACCCACCTTCTCCTAATAAGACAGAGGGCCTCACAATGAAATAACATTAAAAAGCCTACCCTGAAGCCATGAAACCTACTCTTTCCTTCAACAATCAATTACGATTCTGTGCTAGAGACTTAGTCTAGTGGCCTGTACTAGGACTCCAGGAGAAAAAGCTGAGTGGTAACTTGCACTGGTCATTATGGGGTCTGTGATCTGCTTGATTGGAAAACAAGAAAGAAAGAAAGAAAGAAAGAAAGAAAGAAAGAAAGAAAGGAAGGAAGGAAGGAAGGAAGGAAGGAAGGAAGGA
>NC_022010.1:5608540-5625546 GCF_000317375.1 Microtus ochrogaster
CGCACGCCTTTAATCCCAGCACTTGGGAGGCAGAGGCAGGCGGATCTCTGTGAGTTCGAGACCAGCCTGGTCTACAAAAGCTAGTTCCAGGACAGGCTCCAAAACCACAGAGAAACCCTGTCTCGAAAAACAAAAAACAAAACAAAACAAAACAAAACAAAAAAAAAAAAAAGAAAACCTTGCATAAAAAGACTCACAGAAAATGCTGTGAAGTTGTTCCTAATGCCTAGGTTACAAAGTGATCAGGGGCAGGGGGACCTCATGGATATCTGCTTTAAATTTGTTTTTAGATTTATATAGTTTATGTGAATGAGTGTTTTGTCTATATGTATTTATATATACCATGTGTGTGCCCGCTGCCTGTGGATGTAAAGACAGTACTGGATCCCCTGGAACTGAGTTATGGATGACTGTGAACTACCACGTATGTTGGAAATTGAACCTGAGTCCTCTGTAAGAGCAACAAGTGCTCTTAACTGCTGAGCCATCTCTCCAGCTCCTGGGTACTTGTCTTTTATAGTCTACAATTAATCCTGAAGACCCCCCTCCATCTGCTGGCGGCTGCTCTGTATTCACCAATGCCAAGGAGGATGCTGGAGACAGAGGGCAGAGAGGTAGTGGGTGCTAATACTGGCTATGGATTTTACCTCAAACAGATATTAGCAGTTATTGCACTCTTTTAATTAAAGTCTGATTAGTTTCTGAGGTGGCAGCATGCAGCACACCCACACTGACTTCTGTCCAGGTTCCAGGGGAATAAGAACACTATCAAGAAGGAAAGCAATGGACTTAAGAGACTGCATCACTGAGTGGACGAGGCTTAACTTGGGCCTAGCTGTTCCTGAAATCTCAGACCCAGGTAACCTCGTCTGCACCATACTACCAAGGAGCACAGAGATAGCTCCAGCTGCCCTCCCAACACTGTTAGAGACCCTAGAAAGCAAGTGTTCCACACAAGTATCACATGTGCTCAGGGTCTAGCTTCAGTGCCAGGCATATAGTGGGCAGTGGGCAGATTGTGAACCAACCCCCATGAGGAATATCAAGCCTTCAGTATTGGCTGCTATTTTTAGGACTAAGTGAGAATCCCAAATCCCTACCCTGGGTGTTAGTGTGACTCCCATGGGTGTCCACATTAGTAGATGCAGGTGTAGCTAAGGGGTTTCTTCTTTGAAGAAATTCTACAGTCCACATGGGGCATGAGTGGAGTCTAGGGAACTCTCTGTAAGGAAGCTCACAGGTACTGGCCTCAACCAGTTATCAAATGAACTTTTGTTTTGTTTTTTGAGACAGGGTTTCTCTGTGTAACAATCCTGGGTGTCCTGGAACTCACTCTGTAGAGCAGGCTGGCCTAGAACTCACAGAGGTCCACATGCTTCTACCTCCCGAGTGCTGGGATTAAAGATGTGTGCCACTACACCTGGCTATCAACTGAACTTCTAAGAAAACTTAGTAGACATGACTTCCTAAAGTTCCATGCCAACCTATATTTAAGCTGTACTTCTGAATGAAATAATAATGTCCTCCAGGAAATTTTTAGTTTTTAACTCTGATAAGAAAACTTTTTAAAAAATTTATCAAATCACAGCCGGGCGATGGTGGCGCACACCTTTAATCCCAGCACTTGGGAGGCAGAGACAGGCGGATCTCTGTGAGTTCGAGACCAGCCTGGTCTACAGAGCTAGTTCCAGGACAGGCTCCAAAGCCACAGAGAAACCCTGTCTCGAAAAAAACAAAAAAAAAAAATAAAAAATTTATCAAATCACTAATAAGCACGCACTTAATTAAAATAAGTCAAGAGCACTGACATATATGCTTGGGAGGCTGAGGCAAGAGGATCTGCTGAGCCCAAGAGTTCAAGACTAATAAATGTAGCACAGCGAGACCACCATCTCCAGACCAACCAGCGAACCAACCAATACAGTGTTAACCTAAGGAACATTTGCCCTCTTCGTTTAACTGAGACAGGGTGTCAGGCTGGCCATGAACTATGTATTTGATGATGGCCTTGAACTCCTAGGTCCCCTGCCTTCACTTCTCACTTCCAAGCACTGTAGTTACACGCAGGTGCCACCACACTGTGTGCCACCACCTCCAAAGAACTTAAACAATTTTTTTCCCCTTTGGGGAGTGCTGACGATTGAACCTAGGGCCTTGCAATTGTTGGTCAAGTGCTCTACCACTGAGCTATACCCTTTCAGAGAACTTTCTCTTGTATTTTATTCCTTTAGTTGAGAAGTTCTGTCTTGAAGTCTGAACCACTTTCTGAGGATCTCAGCGTTTAGGCAGGAGCAAGCCACAGCTGTGACCTTTACCCTTGCCCTCTGCCCTCTCACACGAAGATTAGCGGTGGCTGTAGACGTATTTTTCTAAGATGACAGTAAAAAGGAGTTGATAATGAAGGTATCTTAAGTGTAAGAAATTTTACCCAGGCCAGGAAAGGCAGGTAAGCGGGGTTGCGTATAGGTCACTCCTGCGTATGTCTGGTCCAGAGGAAGTGTGTCCTAGGACAGATCTCAAAAACCTCTTTCTGGGTGAAGCATCTCCTAAGTCCTTTAACATTTTTCAGATCAGAGTACTGATGTCCTTTAGTGTTCACAGAGAGATGGAATCATGATCAAACAAGAAAGGAACAGCAGGGGCAACAGTAAGTTCCCAAGAGCTGAAAAAAAAAAGGTCTCAAAGGTGATGAAGCTGATACTTGTAAAGATCAACTGTCTTTTGACTGACAACTCCTGGCCTGGGAGTTGCTGGGAAAACATCAGAAAGTGGCCTGGGAGCTGTGGCTTTCAGTGGTCAGCACTAACCAGCCAGCCCGATTTCTACCTCTGTGAACACACCACCTCAGGAAACACAACCAGCTATTTCTGTCCCTGCCAATCTCACTCGGGCAGAATGAGGACTGATTTTTCTCTCCTGAAGACACCCAGTTCCTCAACTTTGGGTCATAGCCCCATGAGAACATCATGGAGGAGAGCAGCATCTCACAAAAGCGGGAGTGGATAAGGGACCCATGTACATTCTCTCCACTGTGAAATGGGGTGCTCACCTGACTGTGGAGTTGCTGCAGCTCTTCTAGGCTCTGCCTCAGTTTACCCCTCTCTCCCTCCATGAGCTCCCTCAGGGCTCTTGAGTCCTCACTGGTCTGCCTTATCTGTTCTTCCAGTGAGTCATCGTCCATTCTCCGGGTGCCCTGACAGAAAGAGGGAAGCCAGTAGTAGGTAGGGAAGAGAGGGAGAGAAATGGGCGCAGGTCAGAAAAGTGAAGAGAAATGAAGGAAGGTGACAGGATGAAACGGGGGGCCTGGGGGACTAGGGAGAGATTTTTCTCCATTTAATTTTACCCTAGAAAAGCTCATTTTTTATTTTTATTTTTTCGAGACAGGATTTCTCTGTGGCTTTGGAGCCTGTCCTGGAACTAGCTCTGTAGACCAGGCTGGTCTCGAACTCACAGAGATCCGCCTGCCTCTGCCTCCCAAGTGCTGGGATTACAGGCGTGTGCCACCACCGCCCAGCAGAAAAGCTCATTTTTATTTCAAGTTTTGGAAGAAACAGCTGTACGTGCTATGAATGGCATATACCACTGACAACTTCCTTATCCCACAATGACTCGGCCTCTTGCTACTATCTAGTCTACAGATCAACCCAGGCTGTTTAAACAGAAACATCTGCTCTTCAACTTATTGCCTCTAATAGAACAGAAGACATTAGCTACTCTGGGAGGGTGACTCAGGAGAGAAACCAGGGAGAATCTACCATGAAGCTGTAGAGATGGCCGGTCCACTCTGGATGAAGAGGAAAGTCCTCTTCCTCACACGAGGCCTCCTCTGGGGTTCCCAGAGAGCCTGCTCAGTTCCTCAACCTCCTGTGCTGAGACTTTCTCTCTCTCTTTCTGTTTTTGTTTTTTTTTTGTTTTTTGTTTTGTTTTTGAAACAGAGTCTTACTATGTATTTCTGGCTGCCTTAGAACTTGCTACATAGACCAAGCTAGCCTTGAACTCAGATAGAGATCTGCCAGCCTCTGCCTACTCATGAGCACCTTTCTCTCAGGACCAATTACAGAAGAGCAACTTGGGAGTTTTACCCAGATACAAATTTCTCTATTCAATGTCTCTAAGAAAAAACCCTTCAACTCTAGGCCACTAGCGCCTTGTATGTAACTATATGGAGAAAAGGACTATGCCATGGTACAGTTGTTCTCAACCTGTGGGTCTTGACCCTGTGTTAAACATCTATCCCCAAAAATATTTACATCAGGATTCATAACAGCAGCAAAATTACAGTTATAAAGTATCAAAGAAACTAATTTTATGGTTGGGAGTCAGCACAACATGAGGAATTGTATTAGACGGTAGCAGCAGTAGGAAGGTTGAGAACCGCTACCATGGCATTTGCAGTCCTACCTCCTGGTTACTGGTACTTAGTACTCTCAAACTAATGGCTCGGGATCCTGGCAGCACGTTATGAGGGAAGCTCCAGCTCAGCTTACCGCACCATCTACAATGAGTTCCCACTGCACACTGGCTGGATGCTGTAGCTGACCCTTACCGTGGGCTCCATGCCATCTACAGTGCTCTGTATCAGTCTCTTGAGATCACTGAGGGCAGTGCGCAGGCTGCCAGCAGGCACGTCCTTGGCGGAGGAGGTTTCTGAGGACTCATCCATGGAGGAATCTGTGGACACGGCTGAATCGGCACTGTCGTTTCCTCGAAGGTGTGAGCAGAGATAGCGGACCTGGCAGTAGGCTTCCCAGAGCTGCAGTCTCAGCTGTAGCACAAAGTTACTCTGTTACAGACTGGGTTATTTAGTATTTAAAGCCAAAACACTGAGACGTGAAATCTTGTTTTTAGGACCAAGGGTTTTTTTTGTTGTTGTTGCTATTGTTTTTTTAAATAGTCTACCATAAGAAATATTTTGGACTTAGTCCATCTTCTTAGACTTTCACTTCTTTCTGAGATTAACCTGTAGCCCTGGCTGGACTGGAACTTACTGTAGCTGCTCTGCCTCAGTCTTCCTAGTGCCCATGACCAGCTACTACCAATTCTTATTTTCCCTCTAATCAAGTAATCTGCCATGCAAAGCATTTCTGTTACGTAATTAGCTTCACTGATTGGAATCGGGGCCTAGCGGGAAAGGAGTGATTATGGAAGGCATAAAGAGACAAATGGCATCGAAGGGGTGGACTGCTGGACTGCAAATGCTGGAGGACTCTGTATCACCTCCGAGGCCCAGGGGAGGGCCTGAGCGGAGGACACTGGGCTCTAGCTGTTCTGCTCAAGGTTTCAGTGGCCGTTCAGTGAGTGGAGCACTGCTCCAGCTATGGCCGTTCAGTGAGTGGAGCACTGCTCCAGCTGTGGCCGTTCAGTGAGTGGAGCACTGCTTCATCTGTGGCCGTTCAGTGAGTGGAGCACCGCTCCAGCTGTGGCCATAGGAGCTCATACAGGGACTGCGGCCTGTTGCCAAGCGGCAGTACAGTGTTGAAGAGGAGGGTGGAAGAGAACCCCGGGGTCTACTTCTCCTGCCAGAAAAGTGACATCAGCACCTGCTCTCTCTCCTGCTCCAGCTCCTCGGCCTCCATGCTTTGCTCGATCTCTGACAGCAGGGACGTGCTGGTAGCAGCCGAGCTCTGCAGGCTCCTCTCCTCCGTGAGCTCTTCCACTTTCACCTGCAGCTGCCTGTAGGACAGCCGTACCTCCTGCAGCTCCAGCTGGCTTTGGTGCAGCTGTGGGGAAGAAATGCTAGGCAGCTTATCCAAATCACAGCAGGCAGTGCCCAGGACCTGACCCTGCTGCAAGACTTGCCAACTCACAGGAAAAGAGTTGGGAGGAATGTATCAAGTTGTGGGTGGGACAAAGTCAGCAAGACCCAGCTCAGGGAAATTCTACAGAACAAACAACTCCATTCCATCAATAATCTCAGCGAAAAAGTTACTAGAATAACCTAGTGATTCAGAAGACTCAAGAGGTGGGTGGTGGTGGTGCACGCCTTTAATCACAGCACTGGGAAGGCAGAGGCAGGTGGCTCGCTCTGAGTTCGAGGCCAGCCTGGTCTACAAAGTGAGTTCCAGGACAGCCAAAACTATACAGAGAAACCCTGTCTTGAAAATCCAAAACAGAGAGACAAAGACTCAAGGGGCTGATGGCAGCACATGTGTGCAGTTTAAGCACTTGGGAGTGAAGGCAGGAGGATCTTGAATTTGGGCCAGATTGGTTAAAAAGAAAGTGTCTTAACAGTAGCAACAACAAAACCAAACAAAAATCTCAAGATATAAATAAAGCAACTAAGTGCAAACTATTTTGGTTTGTTTTTTATTTTATTTTATTTTATTTTATTTTTTCGGTTTTTTCGAGACAGGAGTTCTCTGTGGTTTTGGAGCCTGTCCTGGAACTAGCTCTGTAGACCAGGCTGGTCTCGAACTCACAGAGATCCGCCTGCCTCTGCCTCCTGAGTGCTGGGATTAAAGGCGTGCGCCACCATCGCCCGGCACTATTTTGGTTTGTATCTTGGTTTAAAAAAAAATTACAGAGGGTATAGTGGTGTACGCCTTTAATCCCAGCACTCAGGAGGCAGAGGCAGGGGACTCTCTCTGAGTTTGAGGCCAGCCTGGCCTACAAACCAAGTTCCAGGATAGCCAAGGCTACACAGAAGAAACCCTGTCTTGAAAAACAAAAACAATTATTATTATTGTGTTATATATGATATGTGTGCAAGAATATGGATATGCACTTACTATGACACTCACGTGGAGGTCAGTGCTTTTAACTGAGTCATCTTGCCAGCCCTCCTTAGCAGTTTTAAAAAAATGAAGTTAAACCTAACTGTCCAATGATCCAGCAACTCCATTCTAAAGTGTACACTCCCAATGAGATGAGAGATTCAGTGAGAGACATTTCTCAAACAACAAAGTGGAGGGGCTGGAGAGATGACCCAGTAGTTAAGGGCACTAACTGCTCTTTCAGTGGTCCTGCCATTGAGTTCCAACACTCACACAGTGGCTTACAGGGGGATCTGAAGACCTCTGGCTCAAGGGCACTGCGTGCATGTGGTACACAGATACACATGCAGGGTCTGGGTCAGCAGATGAAAGTTCATGGCATACAAGTCTGAGGGACTTGGATTTGATTCCCAGTACCCACAATGAGAGGAGAGAACCAAGTCCTGGAAATTGTCCTCTAACCTCTATGTGTTCCATGGCACATGGGCTCTCACACGCACACTTATAATAATAAATAAGGTGGATAGTGATTAAGGAGGACTCCCAATACTCAGGCATCCAATCCACATGTACACACATGCATCTATGTGCCTGTACACTCAAGTGTGCGTGTTTATGTGTGCACACGCGCGCGCACACGCACCCACCCACACACACAGATATCACCCCAACCCTAGGCTAGTGTGGGTGAAGAGCTTCCTGGGATTTAAATTTATTCTTTTATAAAGTGGTCTTTCTGGAACCATCTCTGTTTCATTAAAAAGAGGAAACAGCTGGGTGTGGCAGTGTACAGACGTCCCTCCCGCACTTGGACTGCCTTTGTTTGAACAGTCAGGTTGGGCTGGGAACGCTGGAGTGCTGGCCTTGAATGCCTAAGGCCACTGTGGACTGGGCTGTGCTGCTTTCCTGGGACTCTCTTCTAAGCCACTGTGTCTCCTGCAGATGCAGAGGCGTGGGATCGAAGGCAGCAACTAAGAGCTCTGGCTCTCATTAAGGGAGCCAGACTTTAGCCAATCCTCTAAAGACCTTCAACCCATCACTGCCAGGAAGTGGCTGGCGAGTGGTCTGGTTGAGCCCTAACTAGGAAGGGCGAGGGTCCAGCTGCTGACAGGATGACAAGATATACTACCTAGTCCCTGGATTAGCAACGCCTGCTGGTAAGTACAGTGGGAACTCCTCTAGCCCAAGTATTAGGAAAACTTGGGAGGAAAGAACAAAAATAACACAAACCAGGGTTATAGGGAATAAAGAGACATTCCTAGGACCCAAGCAGCACAATTACAAGCAGCATGTTCAGCACAAATGCTTTACAATTATTCTCTAGGCAGTGCCACACACATCTCAGTAGGAGAAGCTTCCACAGTTAAGTATACGTTCTGGTGCACTGGATACAATTAGTTCAATTACCCACACACACTCAAAAGTGTTTAATTAATTGTAACAGCAAGAGAACAAAAGGGCAGGAGGTGCCTCATTCTCTGGTCAGTGACTGATTCACCACCTGGACAGATGTACAGGAAAACCAAATCAAATCATGGGAGAACCTGGTAGCCATAGGAATCCTGTAAAGTAAATGGTATCTAGATGAGCATGGTTGCACACACCTTTAATCACAGCACTCAGGAGGCAAGAGGTAAGTGGATCTTTGAATTCAAGGCCACGCTGGTCTACAGAGCAAATTCCAGGACAGCCAGGGCTACACAGAGAAACTGTCTCACAAAACCATAAAAAAAAAAATAACACGTTTGTATAAGAAAGGTGACAGTGTATTTCTATGTATGAAAAGGGTGACATGAAATGCTTTTATTAGTACAGTTCACATACTAAAGTGAGCAAAAGTGGGGACAATCTCCCTCTTGACACGGAGGGGCTAAGATGTTGTGATGGCCCAGATTTGCTCAATTACACACGATCAGAGTCAGAGCAAAGTCTAGACTCCAAGGCACTGCTTCATGGGTTATTCTACAGTGATAGGGGCCTGCACTCTGCTGATGGAACCTACCCATTTTCCAGGGTCTTGCCCTATGCATTTCTGTAAGGGGCTAAGAGCTCCTTAGAAGGACAGCTGACATCTTTACTGAGTATTAAAGCAAAATCTTTTTCTTAAGTTTAGTAAAGCCAGAATGGCCACATGTACCTGTAATTCCAGCACCTGAGAGGGAGAGACAGGAGAATGGATACAAATCCAAGGCCAGCCCTAGTGTACCTACCAAGTTCTGAGTCAGCCAGGACTAAAGCTAGAGCCTGTCTCAAACAAAACCAGAACAAACGAAGTTTAACAAAATACTTGTTATGAAGTGTGAGTTTTAATCCCTATTCTAAAGTCTTAAGACACAAACAAAAACCATAGCTGAATTTGATCTGTAGCTTAAAAATCTGTTTTTGGTGGGAGAAACCACTCTGTAGGCAAAGGCTCACCACCCAGCCCGATGACCTGTGTTTGATCCTCAAGACCCATGTGTAGGAAGGTGAGAAGTGGTTCAGAAAAATTCTTCTCTGAACTCCACATACATACTGTGGCATGCGCATCTACCCATACACACACACACACACACCCCTCCACATGAACACTGTGACGTGTATTTATACAACTCATACACATACAGAGAACACACCTCCACATGTGCACCTATACAACACACTCACACAACCCTCTACATGTGTACCCTATCATGTAAACCTACAAAACATGCACACAACACACACACACACACACACACACACACGTTTCTGACATCAGGACTCCAGTCATTCAGCCAAAGAGATCAAAGGGGTGCCCGATGATGGAGGCTTTGCCTTACTGCTCAGCCTCCTACCCGACCTTATCTGAGGATTTAAAATCAGGGATTAAACACATTCCAAGGCCACTGACTCAACATTTTACAAATCTGGGTTAGGACTGTTCAAGTGCTACCTGGATCAACTGGATTTTTTTCTTTTTCTGTCAGTTGAGGCCATTTTGGTGACAGGGCTTTCTGGAGGAAACTAGTAACTAGTGGCAACTTAAGATTTTACATAAACAGAAGGCACAGACAGAAACAGTTACACAGGGGCTGGAGAGATGGCTCAGGATGTTAAGAGCACTGGCTGCTCTTCCGGAGGTCCTGAGTTCAATTCCCAGCAACCACATGGTGGTTCATAACCATCTATAATAAGATATGGTGTCCTCTTCTGACTTGCAGGGATAAATGCAGACAGAACACTGTATACATAATAAATAAATTAATTAATTAAAAAAAAGAAATAGTTACACAAGTAGGAAAGGGGAAGAATAAATATGATCCTCCAAAAAGGGTGGAAATGTTCTGATTTGCTAGGGGGTCTTGTATGACCTCTTTCTTTTGAATGTCCATTCGCAGGCATGACTTCAGGTTCCTGATGCTACAGGACACACAGTCCCCCTACACCAGGTAGTACTTGGAAGTCCACCCTAGTCCTGCTTCTTTCCCTTCATTTCCAGGTTCCCTGTTAGGCAGTGGGCATGCACATTTCTTTTCGGCTATCTCTGGGTTTTGTCTTCTTTTTCCTCTCTGTGTTCTATCTGTTAACAGCAGAGGGCTTCATGTGGCCCCAAGAGCTGGTCTAACACGGACTGTAAGGGCAAATGCACAGCAGCAAATCAGTTCTACTGGGGCTGGTCAGAGGTGGCTTCAAGTCTATCAAGGACTTGGTCCGTGACTTTGGATAAGTGATTTGTTTTCTCTAAGCTTGAGAGAAGTATATGAAAGCTCTCCATTCACTAGAAAGTGACCTGCAACACTTGCTCTTATTATTAAAAAATGATCACATTCCTTTCCATTTCAAAACCTGCTCTGAGGTGTTAGAACCAGCTCCATGTTTTCCCTTCCCTCCCCTCTTCCATTCTGTGCTGCTGGGGGTTGAAACCAGGTCTGTTTGCTGCCCCAACTCCCTACTACAGAGCCACACCCCAGCCCCATTTTCTATTCAGCATTTTTGAGGCCCTACTCTATGGAAAGTTATTAGTTGAACAAAAATCACAGGGGGTCGGGGGATCTAATAAATGTCCCTCAAAGAGGCAAACTGCTTAGGGGCAGCAACAAGTGTTTTTACTAGACACCAGACAAGGTGTTTCCTTTTATTGTCTGAGACAGTTTCTATACAGTCTAGCCTGGCCCAGAACTTGTTACACAGTCCAGATAAACTCTGAACTCTTATTCCTCCCGACTCAGCCTCCCAAGAGCTAAGATCATAGGCGTGTACCATGTTCGGTTTCAGTTAAAATGTCACCCCACATCAGAACTTCTAAATAAGCTTCCCTCTGAGCCCAGTGGGCCTCTGTGGCCTGGTCTTTGGGTAGGGACTTACCTGGCATTTAAGTATTACCTGCCCAACCACTTCCCCACAAGTGATACCAAAACAACCCACGGTACCCTCCCCCACCATGCCCAGAGGGAAATGATGCTCTCCTACTCTGTAGGCCCAGCTCAGCAACGCACCTGGGAACAGATGCTACCCTCTATTGCTGGGGAGACTGGGAGATTATTTTTCTGTTTTGAGGTTATTTCTTGTCAAGTCTGATCTTGGATTTCCATTTGAGGTCTGGTGGCAGTTCCCAAACAAGGGCAAATATGATTAAGAAGCAGTTTCCCTTAGGGAGATTAAAAATGACCAATCAGGTTCACAAAGTGGTAGCCTGTGCCTTTTCTAGCCATCAGCAGAAGCTGAGTATGTCTTGCTGGGTTCTGTGAGAAGGCTCTTGGTTTCTGCTCTGTGCCAGGCAACTAAATCCCTCTGCTGGGCAACAGCAGCAGCAGAGATCACCGCATGGGGAGTTGAGTACAGAGCTCCACAGGCTGGCAGACTGCACAAATGCTAGGGTGCTCCAGCCATTAACAGCCTAGAAAGAACTGTGTGACACTGCTCCAAGGACCAGTGGGTCAGAACACATAGGAGGGATGATCTGAGGACAATATACTTACCCAGCTATAGTCATGGTAGAATCCCCTGGGGAATTACAAGACCCATGTGAAGATCTCAGAGCCACCCACCTGGACAGCAGCAGTGGTGTTGGCCTCATGGCCTTTCCTGTTTGATTAAGCGCTCCCACTGTCTAGCCCTAGCTCTATGGGATAGAATCTCTGTGCGGTACCTGCAGGTCTTTGTCATGGCTCTGCCTTTCTAGGATCAGCACTCGGTCCTGTAGCTCCTCTACAGTCCCTTGAAGCAGGTCGTTCTCCTCTAAAGTGGTGCTGAGCCGATGCTCCAACTCCCGTTTTCGATCCGACAGCATCTTGATCTGAAAAGATGGAGAACCACAGGGTGGTGTGGAGCTCTATCTGGTTGAGTATAGGAGGAGGGACTAGCCCAAAACATGAAGGTACATATCTCTGTGTACTGTGCCCAGAGGCGTGGTGCTCGTCTTGGAGAACAGAGCTGTGTGATCCTTGGGCTGAAGGGAAAGGCCCTCCCCTTTAGAAAGTTGCCTGGGAAGGAGTAGGAGTTAGCCCAGGGGAAGCCAGCAAGTGGGCTGCCAGGCAGAGGAAGGATAGTTAGTGCTCTGTAAATTCCAGAGATAAGTCGGAGAAGGCCCCACCCTGTCTGCCCTCGGCCCACCTTTGGCAGAGTAGGGTCTGATCTACCTACTCTTCAAGGCATAAGCACCAGGAAGTTCCCTAAGAGGTGCTGTGCTTTTGTAAGCAGGTTCACTGCCTCCTCTCCCTACTGCTGATTCCCCTGGTGCCAACATCCCAGCTCAGACCCGGGAACCTGGCTAACGAGAAGCTAGCAGGTTATAGACGGTAGAGTGTCTACATCAGCCCACGCCCAGGAAAGGAATGAGACAGTGGCTTCATGGGTAATTTGAACAAATAATCTGTGAAAAGAAGCAAAGATCTCCCTTATGGAAAAGGCTGTTTTTTTTTTTTTTTTTTGCACACTGAAGTCAGTGTCAAGACACATGCATTTCTTTGTAAGGCCTGTTCGCTCTCTTCGGTGTCAGGGAGAAAGCTGAGGAAAGAGATGCCCAGTCTTCTTTGGTTTCCGTGTTTCAGAGAAGCAGCTCAATCATTGCTCCTCAAGGCCAGAAATACCTTACCAGGGCACCACCATGCCCAGGGGCTCCAGAAAGCTTTCCCAAGTAGTCCTAGCTTTGGGGGAAGGGAAGGACTCGGAAGTCCCAAGATCCTCCTGACCCTGTTCCTGCCATCTATTAATTCCCCGTCGTGTCGTATTTATTTCTCACCCAACTGCATGCTTGTACATACTTTCCTGCCATTGTCAAGATGTTTCCCTTCCCTGTGCTCTAGTCTGGAGAATGCCTTAAGGCTCTTCCTTGTCTAAGTTCTAGAGACTGAACTTAGTACTTTTCTAGAGGAAGAATTAAGTAAGTGACTGTTCTAGGTCCCTGGGCCCTACCTTTCCCTCTGCCTCTTGGCTGCCCCCACTCTGCATTAGAGTTTTGCTCAGAGCACAAATCCTCCCTGGCCATCAATCAATCAGATAGGATGCTGTCCTGGGGAAGTGAGGTATATGGCCTTTGTCCAGAGAGATCGGGTGTCTGTCCAAACAAAGAAATATTGTCTCTCAAGTGTGCACCTGGGTTAGAGACCAAGAGGGGCAAGTCTTGGGTGAATGGCCCACTATTCCTCTCTCTGAAGCAGACTTACCCATACAAAGGGAATTTTCACTCTGGTTCATTTTTATTTATGTGCCTTCTGACCTTTCAATTCTCCTTCAGATGGATCATCTTTGTTTCCCAGGTTTCCAGTAAAGTAATGACCTAATAAGATTCTGATAAATAACTGGCCCTTAAGAAACACTTAATTTTCAAGGTTTCATGAAGTCACTTAATTAAAATGAAAGATTTCACAGCTTAACCTTTCAAACAGCAGTTGTCACTAGATGAAGCCAGGGTGTGGTATTGGGTTGTCAACTTCTTCACTCAACCCATACATACCCTAAAACTGGTGACAAACCCTGGCAATAAACATTCCTGGAAAACTTGTTCCTGAGGGGCTAGAGAAAGTGAACAGGTGGAACAAACAGGAAGGCAGGCAACTTGGAGGAGTGGGAGCCTGGCAGGGGCAGTAGAATGGCAAGTCATGCACACAAATGTCACAGACAGGCATGCCAAGACCCCACTGGAGCAATCTCTACTTACTTCAAGAACCTGCTGCTCAGTATCGGTAGGAATCCCAAGGGAAAGGAGGAAAGAAGGGGATTGGAGGCAGAAAAGAGAAGATATTGACAGACTTTAAGAAAACATCCTCAGGTCACTTACGATGCAGGGAGGGTTCTCTGGACTGATTACAGTGTTCGATCCCCTGACCACAGAAGAGGGATTCCTTCTGTCAGGCTCTACACTGTTTCTCAGAGTCTGGTTGGTCAAAGGGGATGAAGGTCCTGAGAGTGAACCAGATGGGAGTTTGCCCTGGGAGAGCCCCTTTCTGCTGGTTTGACTCTCACTTTCTCTGCGGCACCCATGCTGTTCGTACCACAGTCCCCGAGCGCTAAAGCTACATTCCTCCTCCCCTGCTTGAGCCAGGGGCACGGACCTTTGCTGCCATATTCTGGCCTCGCATATGCTATACCACCACATTTCAGGAATCATACAAAATGCTCTCATTATTAACTCCTTAGCAGCATCTGCTGTTATCCTCTACTATAAAATACAAGTTTCTGTTCTACATTGTGGGGCTTTTTGGTGTGTTAGTAACGGGAGTAATTTGCATGATACCTTAAACATGGTGATGTACTGAGCTAGAATAAGAGGAATGAAGAAGGGGACGGTGTCCTTCCCCAGTTTTTGTGTGTAGTTAGCGAGGGTATTTCTTGTCAAGATTATTCAGTAAAAAGTAGATCATTCATGGTTCCAACTCCCTCAGATATAACTCTCCACATCTTTATTTTTCCAGACAACAGGCTACCCACAAGAGCAAGGATCAAGTGTTCTCAAGTTCTCACAGAAATGTTTCTTAGATGCTTCAGTACTTTTTATAGAGAGCAGGGGGTTTATTCCCTAGCTCAGAGACTCTTTATCCAAAAATCCAGTGCACAGCTTCAAGTGTGGCCCACACCAAGGCCTCACCTCGGCCTGAAGGCTCTCCAGGCGGATGATGTGCTGGTTGGTGGATGAATTTTTCTCCCGAAAGTCTTCTCTGAGTGCATGGACCTGCATGGAGAGCTGTTTTTCAACTTCAGATGCCTGCAAGAGAGATGTTTTCAGAGTGAATCAAAGGGAGGGTGCAAATGAAGTGTGTTGTGATTCTCAAGTTTCTTATTTTGCACATCTGTTTCACAGGACTTCTGGGTGACTGTTGGTTTCCACTCTCACCATAAACAACTACCTAGGTCTCAGGCTGCTTTACCCATAGGAAACAGGTCCAGGAAACAGTAAGTCCTCAAATGCTAGTTAACATAGGAGATCAGCAAATATTTTACAATAAAATAGCTATAATACATTCTGTCTTAGGGTTTTGTTTTGAGCCAGGTCTCACTTTATAGCCCAGGCTGGGCTGAACTCACTCAGCTCCCAAGTGCTAAGATTATAGGTATGGGTTATCACACCCAGTCACTCTATTTTTCTAATATTTATTTATTTATTTATTTATTTATTTATTTATTTATTTATTTATTTATTATGTATACAATATCCTGTCTGTGTGTATGCATGCAGGCCAGAAGATGACACCAGGCCTCATTACAGATGGTTGTGAGCCACTATGTGGTTGCTGGGAATTGAACTCAGGACCTTTGGAAGAACAGTCAATGCTCTTTACCGCTGAGCCATCTCTCCAGCCCCCACACACCCAGTCACTTTAGGAATTTCTTTATTTTTCTCCTCCATTTCCTCAGCTATGGTTAAAGACATTTATTTATCTTATCTAATTTTATACCACTTCTCTTCAACATGAATGATATTTAGAGTTCTCTGTCGTGGATGTTATGGTTTTGGACATTAATTCTCAAGGGCATTCTTGCTACTATTAATTCTCTACGTACTGCCTGGGGCTGAAGTCCTCTTCCCTAGAGCCCAACACGCTGCCCTGTGGAGAGGAGAGCTACAGGGCAGAGCAAGACCACCTCTGGGATCTTTCTGAGGCTGCTGGAACTGAGCAGGACTCACGGTTTCTTGGAAGAGTTCGCTATACCCTGAAATGGCTAGGAATTATTTTCACATGGGATGGGGATACCACTGAAATGTCTGGCTAGATGTTCAGTGAGGCACTATCCATAAAGAGTCTATCTTTAACAGCTCTTTCACCTCCAAGAAATATGAAATCAGTTGTTTATTTTTGTTATTGTTTTTAGTTCTACAAATTCAATATATATTGCCTCACTATAGAGAGCCACATATAAATCTTAACCTATTCCTTTCTTTGAAAAATAGTTTTTATTTGTATTTGATGTACATTGGTGTTCTCCAGTATGTCTGTGTGAGGGTGTCAGATCCCCTGGAACAGGAGTTATAGACAGTTGTAAACTGCCATGTGGGTGCTGGGAATTGAACTCAGGACCTCTGGAAGACAGCCAGCACTCCCAACCACTAAAAAACAAAACAGAACAAAAAAACCTCTTCAGCCTCCTATTTCTTTTTTATTTTAATGATATTACTTTACATACAGACTGCAGTTTCCCCTCCCTCTTCTCCAAGCCCTCCCCACACCAACTCCTCTTTCTATTCAGGAAACAGCAGGCCTTCCATGGATATAAACCAAACATGGCATATTAAGTTTCAATAAGACTGCTCTTTGGACTGGAGAGGAACGGGGAGGGGATGAAGAAGGAGGGAAATGGGAGGAGGTGGAAATTTTTAATTAAAAATAAATAAATAAATGGGAAAAAAAAGACTAAGCACCTCTCCTCATATTAAGGCTGGACAAGGGAGCTCAGTATAAAGAGTGGGATCGTAAAACAGCCAGCAAAGTCAGAGAAAGCCCCTTTTTCCATTGTTAGGAGTCCCACAAGACAACCAAGCTATGCAACTGTAATATATATGCAGAGGGCCTAGGTCAGCCCCATGCAGGTTCCCTGGTTGTCAGTTCAGTCTCTCTGAGCCTCTATGAGCCTGGGTTAATTGATTCTGTGGGTTCTCTTATGCTGTCCTTAAACCTTCTGGTACTACAATCCTTCCTCTACCTTAGATGATTCCTGACATCACCTCCTTGACACAACTCACAAAACAAAGCCAAAGAGATGCACAAACCCAGCTGCTCTGAGAAATGCTCCTGGAGACTAACCTCCAAATCATCTTCCTATAAAAAAAAATTGTCTCTTCAGCCGGGCGATGGTGGCGCACGCCTTTAATCCCAGCACTCGGGAGGCAGAGGCAGG
>NC_022010.1:5626153-5630616 GCF_000317375.1 Microtus ochrogaster
AATAATGTTTTTTAAATATATGATTCAGATGTAAGACTTTCAAAAACTTTTAACTTCTATTTCTCATTTGAATCTCAAAGAGACTATAGAGGCAAGAATAACTGGACTCATTCTGTAGACCAGGCAAGTAGCACTGCCTAACTCCTTGGACCACACCACAGATACCTCACAGCCAAAGACTGATCATTTGCCTGTGGTGAAGAATGGAGCTATAAGAGTTATAACCCAGTTGGGCATGGTGGTACACTCCTTTAATCCCAGAACTCAGCAGGCACATCTCCGAATTTGAGACCAGCCTGGTCTCCAGAGACTTCCAGACCAGTCAGGGATACACAATGAGACTCTCTCAAAAACAAAAACAAAACATATACTCCATGAAATTGGAAAATCTAAAAGAAATAGACCAATTACTAAGTTCATCCAAACCACAAAAGTTAAACCAAGAGGAGAGCAGCAATCCATATAGACCATGACAGGAGAGTCAAACAAGCCCGGGTCCAGATGGACCGACAGTAGATTTCTATCAGACTTTCAGAGATCTACAGCCAATCTTCACAGTATGCAAATAAACAGAAACAGAAGGAGCACCCCAAACTCCTTCTACAAAGTCAGATTGAAAAGTGAGGTAAAGATGCAATAGGGAAAAAATAAAGAGTTACAGACCAATATTCTTTTTTTTTTGGATTTTTTCAAGACAGGGTTTCTCTGTAGTTTTTGGTGCCTGTCCTGGAACTAGCTCTTGTAGACCAGTCTGGCCTCAAACTCACAGAGATCTGCCTGCCTCTGCCTCCCGAGTGCTGGGATTAAAGGTGTGTGCCACCACCGCCCAGCTCTCAGACCAATATTCTTGGTGAACATATTTTAGGAAAATGTAGTAACAACAACAAAAAGGACTTCTAGCCAAAATTCACATTATCAATAGAGGCACCCTCACAAAGGCATATATGTATATATAAGGAAAACCCCAATGCACATAAATTATACACACATAAAAGAAAATATACAAAAACTACAAGATGTTTGGCACAGACAGCTATTATGTAAAAATCTGAAATAAAACACTGGTATTTCTCCTTGGACTTCCCACAGGTCAGGGAACCCTGATTGCTCTTCGAGCTGATGACGGAGGGGGACTTGATGGGGGAGGGGGAGGGAAATGGGAGGCGGTGGTGGGGAGGAGGCAGAAATCCTTAATAAATAAATTTAAAAAAAAAACAAAAAAACTTGGCAATAAGAAAAAAAAACACTGGTATTTCTTATAAGGAACACATATAATTTGAAAAAGTTGAAACCTTGGAGAGGATCTGTTCTAAGCCAATAATGTGCAGGCGTGGCTCTGAGCCATGGTGACAAAAGATGAACCTATCAGGATATAATCTGAGTGTATGAGGGCCAGGCGAGTAAACTCTTAGCTCTTATTCCTGGTTCTTTTTCTTTCTTTTCTTATTCTTTGTTTTGACAAAACAAAAACAAAAAACCCAGCCATAGCCTAGATGATTTTCAAGCCCACTGCCACTAGCCTGTGAATTCAGAGAAGGCCTGACGCAGACTGTGGTCCTGTCAGAGCGGCGTGTGTAAAAAGCCACTCTGACATTTAGAAAGAGAGAAGACTGGTCTAATGTTGTTTGATTTGAGCTAACTTTAGAATTAGAGCACAGCAGTGGCTCTGTTATGACCATGTTTGAATCTCCACCACTAACATGATCTCTCGGCATCAGACCAGCAACTGCAGCGGTCACTAAGAAGGACAAACGTTAATAAGATTTCATTTCTTTCTTTCTTTTTTTAAATGCTTATTTATTTATTATGTATACAGTATACAATATTCTGTCTGTGTGTATGTCTGCAGACCAGAAGAGGGCAGCAGACCTCATTACAGATGGTTGTGAGCCACCATGTGGTTGCCGGGAATTGAACTCATGATCTTCGGAAGAGCAGGCAATGCTCTTAACCACTGAGCCATCTCTCCATGCCCCCCCCCCCGCTTTCATTTCTGAAAGAAGACCATCATTCAGTGTCAGATCTCTATTGTTAGCTTATTTAAAAAATGGAATTTAGAGAGAAGGGGCTGGAGAACTGGCTCAGTGGTTAAGAGCACTTGTGGCTCTAGCAGAGGAAGTTCAGGGCCCAGCACCACACAGTGGCTTACGACCATGTGTATCTCCATTCCCAGGGGATCTGATGCCTTCTTCTAAGCTCGACAGGCACCAAGCATATATGTGGTGCACTACATACGTGCACATAAGCAGAACATTCATACACATAAAATAAGTAAATCTTTTTTAAACAGAAAAGATTTTTAAGTGTTCTAAGGATTTACATATAAATGATACAATCTGTGTAACTTCATAAAAATCTGCCTGATCAGAGGCTCAAGAAGTACCTCATTAAGGTTGTGCAGATAAAGTGAATTAGTGTTAGATACTGCTATTGATATTATTGCTTTTTAATCTTCATCTTTATAAAATGCAGACAAGTCTAACAGATTAAATGAAACAAGGGCAAATCTTACAGAGCCTGAAGAGTTTAAGGCAATGTGTCAAAGGGGTTTATGAAGAGAGAATTACAGTCCTAATGCTGCAGGGAATCTAGGCTGGCTCTTCATTTACCAGTCCTGGTACAATCAGAACAGAGCAGCCCCAAAATGTCAGGGGGGTAATGGAAGAAACAGTTCCCAAAATACAATTTGGTCTCTCCAGTTGAAAATATGATGGTTTTTCTGGATCATGACCTGTTCGTGCTTTCAAAAGAAAATGGTTTGAAGCCTGTGAAACTTTTCAAAATAAACAGGAAGGTGGGGAAGGTAAACAAATGACATCCATGGAGCAACCTCAAATAGGGCAGCGACAGGAACAGGTTGGGGCGTACACACAGGAGGTCCTCACTGGAAGGCAAATGGTGTCACAGGGACATAATCAGGATGTTCCAAGAAAATGATGGTCATGCCTAATACTAAAAAGGAAAATACAAGTATTTAAATTTTTCTCTTGTGGTACATGGCTACAGGGGGACCTAACTAGACCTAAACAAATGCTAAGAAGTAAAACTACTCTTGATATTTTTTAATGAACAGTATAAATACAAGGACTATGTAATTCATTTTGCTTCTCTAAAAAAAAAAACAGGTTGTTTGAGATAAAATTTCAATACTTTAAATGAGTTAGTCCAGCTATGACTGTAGAAAATAGAAATAGGATTAATCTAAGCTCCAGAAATGCCCCTTTAGCAAGGTCCTAGCAGTATCCCCAGGGTATTAATGAGCTAATTCCCTGATTCCAAAGGCCTGTCATGGTACAGGGTACTATTGCTCCTTATAGGTCAGTAGAGACTCGAGCAGATTTTCCTCAGGTTGGTGTAAACTACCCACGACTAATATATGGATTCTCTGCTTGTGTTTCTCCCAGAACCCTCACGCTGCTTCTGCATGTGGGAATGTTTAATACTCAGAACCCACAACTTCTTTCCCTGCGTCCTCTAAAGAAACCTACAAATAAAATCCTTTCTTTTATAAAGTCATTACAACTTCACAGACGATGGAAGTTGAACTCGGGGGAGGGGGAAGACCACCACGCTGGGAATAGAACCTAGGGTCTCAAGCATGCTGCACCACTGAAAACACTCCCAAGACTCCTCCCCATTTTGCATCAGGATCTTGCTATATTGTCCAAGCTTGCCTCAAAATCCTGTAGCTCAGTTGTACTCCTGCTTCAGCCTCCTGAGTAGCTGGGACAACATGCATCAGCCACTGTGTACAGACTAAAATCTTTTTTTTTGGGGGGGGGGCGCTTGTTATTAAACAAGCAGAAGAGTGTGCAAGTAGGCTGTAAATTCAGACTTTGTTCATACTATAGATCATGTTCTGTTAGTCTCAGTTGAATGTAACAAACTGAACCTCTGTAAATGGAAGATAACAAAACTCTGTGAGGTATTTTCCATGTCTAAGCACTGCTCTATTTAACATTTTCTTTCATTTTATCCACGGATGCCATGGAAGAAGCGGAGTTCATCCTGTTTTATAAAGAAACTGAGCTTAGGCCGAAGCAATGCTACACAGGACCCTGATCTAGGGGAAAGACGGTCCTCATACTGACCTCTGGTCACATTTATGATAAGAAAAAACATCAAATTGGTATTTCTTGCTGAATGCTTTGAGATAGCTTTTGCAACTTATCTCAGCCTTGCCTTTCCCTTGAACCAGGTTCCCTTGAACCTCTATCCAGACTGCCTACATAACACAGCAGCTTGACTGCGTTCAGGGTGTTTAAAACCCAAACTCCTGACTCTGGGGCCTGCCCCCAGATATGCGGCTCTTCCAGCTTCCTTCTTGGCATAAGGTCACTTCATTCTTTCAAGGTTTAAACTGATCCTACAACCTCTCCAGCAAAGGCTATCATTGGAGTTTTTTATTTTAGCCATTCTGACAGGTGTAAGATGATATCTCAAAGTTGTTTTGATTTGCATTT
>NC_022010.1:5633046-5639646 GCF_000317375.1 Microtus ochrogaster
GGTGGGAGGAGGGGGAGGGAAATGGGAGGCTGGGAGGAGGTGGAAACTTGTTTTTTTCCTTTTCTCAATAAAAATAAAAAATAAATAAAAAAAAAAACTGATCCTACACAGAAATTATTCTTGGTTCCCTCTTCTCGTATCCAAACCATTTATCAATCCTGTGAATTTAACCTCTGACATTTACCTCAGAAGCACGTTGATGTTAAAGAATGACAAGCTGGGACCAGCATGCCTTTAATCTCAGCACTGGGGAGGGGGAAGATAGGTGGATCTCTGAGTTTGAGACCAGCCTGGAGTGAGTTCTGGGATAGTCAGAGCTGCAACACAGAGAAACCCTGTCTCAAGGAAAAGAAGAGTTAACAAGCTGGTATTTATAATGTTGTTAGAACAGCGCCTGGCACGTAAAGATGTATTTACTGAGTAAGGTAACTATCTAGCATCCTATGGCCCTCCCTGCCCCACTCTCACCCTGGCTCCAGCCACCTGACTGGTCTCCCTGCTCGTAGCCTCACCCTCACTTCATATTCTCCTAGGTCACAGAGCACCTTTCAATGTTCAAGTTAGGCCATGTCATTGCTTCAAGATGTCTAGAAGCTTTGGCTTCCGAACAAATACAACACACTCCTTAAAATATTTCATTTCTATTTATGTGTGTGCCCTCAGGACCTAGAAGGCAGAACTGGATCCTGGGAGCTGTAATTATAGGTAGTTGTGAGCTGGATGATGTGGGTTCTGGGACCCAATCTCTGATCCTCTGGAAGAACAATAAATACTCTTAACCTGTGAGCCCTCTTTTCAGGTCCTTATAATATTGTATAACTACTTTCCCACTCCAAATTCATTTTTTAAAAAAATGATTACACCTTATCTTTTTGTACATGTGTATTTATGCATGCACACACATATGCCTCTGTGCATATTTGGATGTCAGAGAACAGTGTGTAGGGAGTCAATTTCTCCTATCATGTGGGTCCTGGGGATAAGCTCAGGTCATCAGGCTCAGTAGCAACCAATCTGCTGAGCCATTGTAGTACCTCCCCATCCCACTTTCCTTTGATCTATTTTTGTATGATACATTCTATCTGTTGCTGTCCTCAGCTCTGTGGCCTTCTACCAAGAAGAACCCTACATCTACCACCATTCTGCCTGGAATACTCTTCCTCTAATACTGCCAAGGCCCATTCCTCACTTAGGACTCTCCTGAAATGCCGTCTTACCAGAACGACTTCCTTTGTTTGCTATCATGGTTTGAATGTGTTCCCTCTCCCAATTTATATGTTGAAAATAAATCACCAAATTCATGTTGATGAAATTTATAAGTAGGGTCTTTGAAAAGTAAATAGGATTAGATGAGAAGATGAGAGTGGAGGCCCTAAAATGGGATTAGTGGCTCTGTAAAGAGAAAGAGACCTTTTTTCCAGTGGGTATTTTTGGTTTCTTTGTTAAAAAAAATCAGGTGTCCATAGGTATAAGGATTTATGTCTGGGTCTTCAATTCTATTGATCAATGTGTCTGTTTTTAAGCCAATACAATGAGGTTTTCATTACTATAGCCCTGAACTACAATTTGAAATCAGGGATGGTGATACCTCCTGCAGTTCTTGTATTGCTCAGGCTAATACCCTGGCCTTTCTGTTTTGCCATATGAAGTTGAGTACTGTCCTCTGAAGGTGTGCAAAGAATTGTGTTGGAATTTTGAAGGCGAATGCATTGAATCTGTAGCTTACTTTAGGTAAGATGACCATATTTACTATGTTAATCCTACCAATCGATGAGCATGGAAGATCTTTCCATCTTCTGCTATCTTCAGTTCTTCTTCAAGACTTGGAAGCTTTTATCATACAGGTCTTTTGCTTGCTTGGTCAGAATGACCCGAAGACATTTTATATTATTTGAGGCTACTGTGAAACGTGTTGTGTATCCCTAATTTCTTTCTCAGTCCATTTCTCATTTGTATATAGGAGGGCTACTGACTTTTTGTTGTTGTTAATCTTGTATCCAGTTGCTTTCACTTAAAGTGTTTATCAGCTGTAGTCATTTCCTGGTGGACTTTTTAGGATCACTTATGTATATTACCATGTCATTTGCAAATAGCAATAGTTTTGACTTCTTCCTTTCCAATTTGCATCCCTTTGATCTCCTTCAGTTGTCTTATTGCTCTAGTTAAAACTTTAAGTACTATATTGAATAGATATGAAGAGAGATGACAACTTTGTTTTGTTACTGGTTTTAATAACTTCTTTGCATTTCTCTCCATTTAAATTGATGTTGACTATATTATATATAAGCTATAAATTGCCTTTATTATGATTAGGTATGTCCCTTGTATCCACAGTCTCTCCAGAACTTTTATCATGAGAGGATGTTGGATTTTGTCAAAGGCCCCTTCTGCATCTACTGAGATTATCATGTGTGTTTTCTTTTCTTTCAGTGTGTTCATATGGTAGATTGCATTGATTTTTGTATGTTGAACCATCTCTGCATTTCTGGAATGAAGCCTACTTGATCATGGTGGGTGATATTTTTGATGTGTTCTTAGATTTGGCTAACAAGTATTTTATTGAGCATTTTTGCATCATGTTCATGAGGGAAACTGAACTGTAATTCTTTTTTGTTTGTTTTTTTTGAGACAGGGCTTCTCTGTAGCAGCCCTGGCTGTCCTGGAATTCACTCTGTAGAGTACGCTGGCCTCGAACTCATAGGAATCTGCCTGCCCCTGCCTTCCAAGCGCTGCTATTAAAGACATGTGCCACCACCATCCAGCTGGTCTGTAATTCTTCCTTTGTTGAGTCTTTATGTAGTTTGGCTATCAGAGTTAACTGTGGCCTCATAAAATAAATTGGGCAAAGTTCCTTCTGTTTCTATTTTGTAGAATAATTTGAGGAGTACTGGCCTTAACTCTTCTTTGAACAAAAGGTGATGGTCTAACTTGATGTCAGCATGTAGAATGCAAACAAATCCATATTTATCACCCTGAACAGAACTCAAGTCCAAGTGGATCAAAGATCTCAAACATAAAACCAACCACATTGAACCTGAGAGAAGAGAAAGTGAGCAGCAACCAGAACACATTGGCACAGGAGATGACTTTCTGAACAGAACACCAATAGTGCAGGCACTAAGAACGAAACTAATAAATGGGACCTCATGAAACTAAAAAGCTACTGTAAGGTAGAGGACACGGCCAATAGGACAAAACAGCAGCCTACAGAATGGGAAAAGATTTCCACCAACTCCACATCTGACAGAAGGCTAATATCCAAGATACATAAAGAACTCAAGAAACTAGGTATCAAAAAATCAAATAATCCAATTAAAAATGGGTTACAGACCTAAAACAGAATTCTCAACAGAGGAATTTCAAATGGCTGAGAAACACTTAAGAGAAATGTTCAACATCCTTAGTCATCAGGGAATCAAAACGACTAAACACAAGTGACAGCTTACACTGGAAAGGATGTGGAGCAAGGGGAACACTCCTCCACTGCTGGTGGGAGTGCAAACTGGTACAGTCACTATGAAAATAAATATGGCAGCTTCTGAGAAAATTGGGAATTAATCTACCTCAAGATCCAGCTATACCACTCTTGGACACATACCCAAAGGATGCTCCATCTTATCATACTTGCTCAACTATGTTCATCGTGGCTTTACTTATAATAGCCAGAAACTGGCAACAACCTAAATATTCCTCAAACGAAGAAAGGATAAGGAAAATTTGGTGTATTTACACAATGAAGTCTTATTTGGTTGTTAAAAACAATGACATCATGAAATTTGTAGGCAAATGGATGCAACTAGAAAAACACTATCCCGAGTGAGGTAACCAAGGCCCAGAAAGACAAACACAGTCTGTATGCATTTCTAAGTAGTATTAGCTGTTACAGATCCCGAGAAGTTAGGTAAAGAGGGCTCTAGTGGGACACATGGATCTCTGTGGGAAGGGGAAATAGAATTTGCAGGTGGAGTGGGGGCAGGCTGGGATGGGAGCAAGAGCAATTAGGAGGAGAGGGATGGAGGGAAAGAGTACAGGGAGAGATAGCTGGAATTGGGGGCCATTTGGGGGTGATGCAGAAACTTTCTGGAATGAATAAGATGACCCTAGTGAGGACTCCTAGTAATGGAGGCTATGGAGTCAGAACTGGCCATTTCTTGTAGCCAGGCAAAGCTTCCAATAAAGGACTGAGCTGTATTCGGTTGAGTTGTTGGTTGAGGGGGGCCAATGGAGATCCCCAAATAAGCCAGGTTGATGACAGGACAGAGGATTGCCTCCCCCCTGCAACCGGCAAACTGATGGGGGGTATTGCCAAGAAAAATAGCCACATGGGGGCACTGCCAAGGGCAATATCCACATAGCTCATTGACTGTAAAGAGATCAAGCTGGTGCCTACATGGAGCCTTCACCCTTATGTAGTCTCTTTGGTGTGGGAAGGTACTCTGTATGCTACTGAAAGAGGAATCTGGACATCAACCCAGCCTCAAAATCTTTGACCTACAATCTGCCCTGCCTGCAAGATGTACTGAAGCAATGCTGCTTTAACTTGAGGACTAAGAGAGGGAGCCCATGCCTGACACTGCCTGGAAGCCAGGACCACAGACTGGATAGTTTAGAGACCTAGGGTTACAATCAAACATGACCAACAAAGAGAGAAAATACACATACACATACATACACACACACACACACACACACACACACACACACACACACACACACACCAGTGAAATGATTCCTAATGATATTCTGTTGTACTCATAGACTGGTGCCTTGTCCAGTCATTATGAAAGAAAGAGAGAAGAGACCAGAGCTCACATAACTGCCCTGTGATGTCCTCCACATTACAAGGTTGCAAGACCCTTGTAGACACCGTGTAGATGCTGAACAGATGCTGACACTGTGTTCTTGGACTTCCCGGCTCCAGGACTATGATCCAAGTAAACTTCTGTCCCTTATTAATTAATTGGCCTAAGATATTTTGTAACAAAATGTACTAAATTCATGCTATTACTTACCACACCTTACATACAATTTTTAATTGAATTGATGTCTCTGTCTGCCCTTGACCAAGTCCCCAAAGGTCAGGGCCTTTGCTTTGCATGCCACAATCCCAGGTCTCAGAACTGTGGCAGGCCCAGAGAAGGCACATTTACTGTACACAGAGAAAACACTGTGTATGAACTTACTTCAACTTAAAACAACAGGGCAAAACAAAAAATAAAATCTCCACGCTGCATAAATATATTTTTAAATATTAAATATTTTATCATCAAATCCTTCCCATTACTTAAGCAACCCCCCCTTAACCTTTGCTCCTAATTATCAACCATCACAAAACTCTATACAAATTAGATCTGAAGCTTTTGTTGTATTTGTTATATCCATTTTATATAAAATAATCAGAATTCAAGCAGCGTTATTTTCTTACAGGGGGAAAACCCATGGAGAGACTTTTTTTATATTTATTTATTTATTATGTATACAATATTCTGTCTGTGTGTATGCCTGCTGGCCAGAAGAAGGCATCAGACCTCATTACAGATGGTTGTGAGCCACCATGTGGTTGCTGGGAATTGAACTCAGGACCTTTGGAAGAGCAGGCAATGCTCTTAACCTTTGAGCCATCTCTCCAGCCCCAGAGACTTTTTTTTTAATATTTATTTATTTACTATGTATACATTAGTCTGTCTACATGTATGCGTTCAGGCCAGAAGAGGGCACCAGATCTCATTACAGATGGTTGTGAGCCACCATGTGGTTGCTGGGAATTGAACTCAGGACCTTTGGAAGAGCAGGCAATGCTCTTAACCACTGAGCCATCTCTCCAGCCCCCGAGACTTTTTTTTTTAAAGAAGTCTTTTCTCCTAAAATGTTCAAGCATGCAATGTGGAAAAAGTTTAAATTTTGGATACAGCAGCCAAGCAGCCTGCTAAAATCCCCAGTGTAGCATTCTACCAGTAACACTGGGTATTCATCAATGAAACTACTTCTTATATCTTGCCTTACACAGACTATGGGTCATCTGACAGTTATCACGGAAACAGTAGTTATGTAGCAAGGATTAGCCTGTAGGCTTTTAACACTGGCTACAGAACTATTTACTGGAAAGTCACTGGGCAGCAACACAGATAGTATGCATAAATAAAAAAATCTGGTGAGCTTGCCTAAACACCCAGTGGAGGGTGTAGAGCAGAAAGATTCCTCACTCTAAATCAGATTCTAGCTACCTACTGTTTGGCAACTTAAATGCAAGCTGCTGCTGTTTCCTTTTCCTTGAGACAAAGTCTCTGTATGTAGGCCTTGCTGTCCTGTTGCTCACCATGTTGGCTGGCCTTCAATTCAGAGTTTGCCTGCCTCTGCCTCCTGAGAGCTAAAAGATAAGGCAGGCACCATCACACCCATCTAAATATCTTTCAGGAAGCCTTAGCAGAAATTCTTGGTTCCACCACTCAGTTCACATTTAAAAAAATGTTCTTCAGGGCTGGAAAGATAGCATGATCAGTAAAGAGCTTGCCTTGCAAGTAGGAAGACTTAAGTTAGAATCTCAGAACCCACATTAAAAAGGTGGGTGGTGGTGGTGGTGGTGGTGGTGGTGGTGGTGGT
>NC_022010.1:5639746-5656821 GCF_000317375.1 Microtus ochrogaster
GGTGGTGGTGGTGGTGGTGGTGGTTGTGGTGTGTGTGTAGAGATACTTAGTGGTTAAGAGCACTTTTAGCTCTTGCAAAGGAACCAGATTTGATTCCCAGCACCCATTCAATGGCTCATCACTGTTTTCAACTCCAGTTTCAGGTGACTCACACACCTTCGTCAACCTTTAAGGCCACTGTACACACATGGTGTACAGTCACACACACTAAACACTCACACATATAAAATAAACCTAAAAGATGTGCTTGGCATGGCAGCACATCTCTGTAACTCCAGTACTGGAGAGGGGGAGGCGGGTGTACACCTGGAGGCTTGACAGCTAGCCAACCTAGGCAACTTGGCAAATTCCAGGTCACTGGGAAGTCCTGTCTCAAAAAACACAAAACAGGGTGGCTGGTAACTGAATCTAGCTCCCACCTGCACAGATGTGTATGAGCACTGTCCCACCCCCAGGTCTGAATATAATTAAGTGCCTACTGATAGCTTTTTACATGGCTCTCTAGATCCAAGTTCAATTATTACCAAGAGCACAGTGAGCATGTGTTGACAGGATTATAAGCACTGACAGAGATCTCCTGTCACCGGAATCCACTCCTAACTCTGTTGCTGGTTCTGTGGGTTTATAAGAGGAACACACACGAAGCAATCGGCCACTGTTGTCTTAAGTCTTCAAAACTAGGGCCAAATGAACTGCCCACTGCAGACCACCCTTCTGGAACAAGGGCTGCTCCGTGCTGCACCAGCACCTGCCTGTTTTCCTCTTCTCTACAAAGACGGACACTTCCTCATGGATTTGTTTGTGGAAATGAAACCAATAGCTCTGATGTTCATTCAGCTGTTTTCTGGGAAAAGTGAAAGGTCTAAGGATGAGTCTATTAAAACACAGTTTCCAGGTGTGGTGGCTCACACCTTTGTCTCAGCACTTGGGAGGCCGGGGCGGGCACATGTCTTTGAGTTTGAGACCAGCCTGGTCTACAGAAAAAGTTCCAGGACAGTAAAAAGAAAAAGAAAAAACAAACAAATAAAAACCACACAGTTAAGATGTAGAAACTTTTTTTTTCAAAGTAGAAATATATTGTGTAAAATAGGCTACAAAGAATTCTTCATGATTTCAAATAAAGTTGTTTCCACATTAACTTCAACTTCTCAAGAATAATTAAGAGAATAAATGCACATTTCATTTTTCAGCTTTTTTTTTTTTTTTTTTTTTTTTTTTTGGTTTTTTCGAGACAGGGTTTCTCTGTGGTTTTGGAGCCTGTCCTGGAACTAGCTCTGTAGACCAGGCTGGTCTCGAACTCACAGAGATCCGCCTGCCTCTGTCTCCCGAGTGCTGGGATTAAAGGCGTGCGCCACCACCGCCCGGCATTTTTCAGCTTTTAAAAGATTAATTTATTTATTACACATACAGTGTTCTGCCTGCACACAAGCTGAGCCACCATGTGGTTGTTCTTAACCTCTGAGCCACCTCTCCAGCCCCCATTTTCTCAGTTATTAAATACAAAATGAAAACCCATTTCATACGAAGATGTTGGCAGGCAAGTCAGACAGTTAATGTCTTCAAATGCTTTCAGGGATAAAGTGCTGCCTCGCTATTAAAAACACTTCTATTAAATCTTATCTCTGCTTTCTTTCTGCCAGTCAATTTCTCTGTCTTTCTCAGATGCCATGACAGAGAATATTAATGAACCATAGCTTATACGCCTGAATATTCTCAAGGAATCTTAAAAAGACAGAAATTAAAATTTGGAGGCTCCAGATCAGGGCTCATTTAAATGCCAGAGTAAATACTACACACCCTCAAGAATCACTTCCAAGTAAACTGCCATCTCCTATGTTAAAACACATTCTACAAATCAAAGCAAGCATTAAGCAATAAGTCTAACATACTAGAGCAGAGTGTAAATGCACAAGCAAAGGCAACCATTCAAGAACAAATGCAGCACCAACAGTACCCAACACAGAGTACTGAACAGCAAGACAATGGTGGGCCAGGGCCTGAGTAAGAGGCAGACCTCATTCAGAGCAGATGAGAAACACATAATTCAGACATTGTGGATCATAGATAAAGATAACACTGATAAAGAAAACAGTGACACATAAGTTAGAGCATTCAATGGAAACACTGCTCAAATTGAGGAAATCAAGTCCTCAAGCAACGAATATAACATAGTGCATTTTATATGATAGTTATAGGTAATGAGATTCTCCAAACATTCTGCCTAGGCAGTTAGCCATCATTACTACATATACCTAAAAGAATAGGTTTTTAAGCAACATGAAATACATTTACAGAAAAATATAAAGCCAAGGTTTCCCAGTGCAAAGAAACAACATACTAATCTACAGCTTGCTTCTGCCCACTGCTTTACACTGTTTTTAATTTAATTAGAAACCAAGTGTGATGGAACATACCTATGATCCCAGCACTCAGGAGGTTAAGCAGGAAGAACAAAAGTTAAGATTAGCTTTGGCTACAAGGTGAGTTCTAAGCTAGACTGGGTTACAGAAGACCTTGTTTTAAAGTCAAGTAAAGAATCTCTTGTTGACTTGAACCTAGAGTGGCTCCCAGGAGCCCAAGCCGAGGTCCCCAGTTAGTTCCTTGGACAGCTGAGGATAGGGAACCTGAAATGACCCTATCCTATAGCAATACTGACGAATATCTTGCATATCATCATAGAACCTTCATCTGGTGATGGATGGAGATAGAGAAAGAGACCCACACTGGAGCACTGGACTGAGCTCTCAAGGTCCCAATGAGGAGCAGAAGGAGGGAGAACATGAGCAAAGAAGTCAGGACCACGAGGGGTGCACCCACCCACTGAGACAGTGGAGCTGATCTATTGGGAGCTCACCAAGGCCAGCTGGACTGTGACGGAAAAAGCATGGGATAAAACTGGTCTCTCTGAACATGGCGAACAATGAGGACTGATGAGAAGCCAAGGACAATGGCACGGGGTTTTGATCCTATGTAATGTGCTGGCTTTGTGGGAGCCTAGCCAGTTTGGATGTTCATCTTCCTAAATATGGACGGAGGGGGGAGGACCTAGGACTTACCACAGGGCAGGGAACCCTGACTGCCCATTGGACTGGAGAGGGAGGGGGGGAGAGGAGTGGGGGGAGGGGGGGAAGGGAGAAATGGGAGGCTGGGAGGAGGTGGAAACTTGTTTTTTTTCCCTTTTCTCAATAAAAAAAAAAAGAATCTCTTGTTAAAGAAGTTCAAAGAGATCCTCAAATCACCTTACATAGTTACATTTATGTGACCCATTAATTTTACTGCTAGGAATTTATCCTCAGGAAATTATTAGAGAATGATTTATATACCTAGCCAATGACTTATATATGTAGCAAACCCCTAAGGTCCACCCTACAGAAATGTGTGCAATGCATGGGCAGACTTGTTTACACGACAGCATATTATCTAATAGCCAGATCATACCATTACAACCAGTATATTAAAGAAAACATTAAAGTGCATACACTGGGATGTAATAAACCAAAGCAAATATATTTTATGTATTAATGTGAAGTAAATTAAGGTAAATTATAAAAACAAGATGTAAGAGAAAGAAACAACAAAATAATTTGTATTGTGTGATTTTGCTTATGTAAAATTCCACATTAGGCAAACAAAATGACAGTATTTATGGATACATACTTAGCAGGTAAGACTCCCTAGGAAAGCAAGGAAAAGAATGGTTAGGTAACTATAGGGCAGAAGAGAGAACCCATGGAAAGAAAGAAGGCTGTGCTGGTAGAGACTTAACTGGGCTGATGTCGGTCTATTTCCTGTGTGATTACATGGCCCTCTTAACTGTAACATTGTTTCAACGTTTGTCCATGCTTTATGTCTCTCCTCTATATTACAGTTTTTTTAAACTTTTCTTTTTATTTCATGTACATTGCTGTTTTTTTCTTGCATGTCTGTCTGAATGAGGGTGTCAGATCCCCAAGAACTAGAGTTACAGACAGTTGTGAATTGCCATGTAGGCACTGGGAATTGAACTTTGATCCACTGGAAGAGCACTCAGTGCTCTTAACCACTGAGCTGTCTCTCCAACCCCTGGATTACACAGTTTTAACAAGGTTTCATTAAAAAGATTTTAGTGCAAAGATATTCCTCAGAGTTTTATTTACAGTTACTTAGTCAAGATGTAAGGGAAGGGTTTCAGGGTCAGCCATCTTTGATGTGAAGCTCAGCTCAGAGACTGTATGGTGACCTTGAATAATACATTTAGCAGAAGTGAAAGACCCTTATGACAAGAACTTTAAGTCTTTGAAGAAAGAAATTGACGAAGATAAGAGAAAATAGATCTCCCATGCTCTTGAATAGGTAGAATCAACATAGTAAAAATGACAATTTTACCAAAAGCAATCAAGATTCAATGCAATCCACATCAAAATCCCAATCTTCACAGACCATGAAAGAACTCAAATTCATATGGAAAAACAAAAAAGCCAGGATAGCCAAAGCAATTCTGTATAATAAAGGAACTTCTGGAGGCATCACCATCCCTGACATCAAGCTCTATTATAAAGCTACAATAATGAAAACAGCTTGGTATTGGAACAGAAACAGGTGTACCAATATAGTCGAATCAAAGACCTGGATATTAATCCACACACCTATGAACACCTGATATTTGACAAAGAAGTTAAAATTATACAACGGAAAAAAGACAGTATCTTCAACAAATGATGCTGGCAATAACTGGATGTCGGCATGTAGAAGAATATAAATAGAAACATATCTATTCCCATGCACAAAACTCAAGTCCAAATGGATCAAAGACCTCACTCAATACCAATCTAGCCACACTGAACTTCATAGAAGAGAAAGTGGCAAGAAGCCTTGAATGCATGGGAACAGTTGACTACTTCCTAACTATAACACTATTAGCACAGACACTAAAAGCAACAATAAATAAGTGTTCTGAAACTGAGAAGCTTCTGTAAAGCAAAGGACATAGTCAATAAGACAAAAAGGCAGCCTACAGAATGGGAAAAGATCTTCACCAACCCCACATCAGACAGAGGACTAATCTCCAAAATATATACAGAATTCAAAAAAACTAGACATCAAAATACCAAATAATCCAATTAAAAAGTGGGGTACAGATCTAAACATAGAATTCTCAACAAAAGCATCTCAAATGGTTGAAAGAAACTTAAGGAAATGTTCAATATCCTTAGCCATCAGGGCAATGAAATCAAAACAACTCTGAGTTTCCGTTTTATACCTGTCAGAATGGCCCAGACCAAAAACACCGATAACAGCTTATGCTAGAGAGGATATGAGGTAAGGGGAACACTCTTCCATTGCTGGTGGGAGTGCAAACTTGTACAGCCACTATAGAAATCAGTATGTCAGTTTCTCTGAAAATTGAGAATTAACCTACCTCAAGACCCAGCAATACCACTCTTGGGAATATACCCAAAGGATACTCAATCATACCACAAGGACATTTGTTCATCTATGTTCATAACAGCATTATTTGTAAGAGCCAGAACTTGGAAAAAACCTAGATGCCCCTCAATCCAAGAATGGATAAAGAAAATGTGGTATATTTATACAATGGAATACTACTCAATGGTAAAAAACAATGACATCTTGAAATTTGCATGCAAATAGATGGAACTAGAAAAAAGCTATCCTGAATGAGGTAAAATCTAGATCCAGAAAGATGAACATAGTATGTACTCACTCATAAGTGGAAATTAGACTTAAAACAAAGGATAATGAGCCTACAGCCCACTACCCCTGAGAAGTGAGGTAACGAGGAGACCCCTAAGAGAAACACACATGGATCCACCTGGAAAGGGGAAATAGACAAGATCTCCTGAGAAAATTGGGAGCGTGTGGGTGGGGGGAAAGAAGGAAGAGAGAAGGGGAAAGGGGAGGAGAACTTGAATGATTGAGATGGGGGAAGGACAGAGAGGAAGAGCAAGGAAAGAGATATGTTAATTGAGGGAGGAATTATGGGGCTAGGGAGAAACCTGGCACTAGGTAAATTCCCAGGAATCCAGAAGGAGGACCCCAGCTAAGACCCTAAACAATAGTGGAAAGGGTGCCTGAACTGGCCTTGTCTTGTAATCAGATTGATGACTATCTTAATTGTCATCATAGACCCTTCATCCAGCAACTGATGGAAACAGAAGAGGAGATCCACAGCAGAGCACTGGGCTGAGCCTCCAAAGTCCAGTCGAAGAGAGGGAGGAGTGATAATGTGAACAAAGGGGTCAAGACCATGATGGGGACACCCACTGAAACAGCTGACCTGAGCTAATGGGAACTCACCGACTCCTGTCTGACAGCGGCGGGGTGGGGGGTGGGGGACACGGGGCATGGGGACACACACGGGGCACACCACGACGACACACGACGACGACACCATCCAAACTAGGTCCTCTGAATGTAACAGTTGTATGTTGGGGCAGACTCTGGGGCAGTTGAGACCAGGATTAATCCCTACTTGGTTTTTTTTTTTTATAAATTTATGTATTTATTAAGGATTTCTGCCTCCTCCCCGCCCGTCTCCCATTTCCCTCCCCCTCCCCCGTCAAGTCCCCCTCCCTCATCAGCTCGAAGAGCAATCAGGGTTCCCTGACCTGTGGGAAGCCCAAGGACCGGCCACCTCTATCCAAGGCCAGCTGGCCTGGGTCTGAAAAAGCATGGGATAAAACCGGACTAGCTGAACATAGCGGACGATGAGGAATACTGAAAACTCAATTGTTGTAGGAGTTCCTCCTGCTCCTCCAGCCTATAGCCGCTGAGATACCAGCCCATTGGGGCATGGTCTCTCTCCCTTTAAAAAAGTGGCCACTTCCCTCTCCTCTCTCTCTTCACTTCCTGCTCCGACAGCGACTACACTCCCTTCCTGGTTGTGCAGAGGGCTGGGACGGAGGTCTGTAAGTTTTTTCCCCTTTAAATAAATATCACCCTATTAATCATAATTCCAAACTGGTGTGGCATTGTTAGTGACTTACGCCTTCACTCAAGAACAATGGCATTGGGTTTTTGATCCTACTGCATGTACTGGCTTTGGGGGAGCCTAGGCAGTTTGGATGTTCACCTTACTAGACCTGGATAATCCCTACTTCTTATACTGGATTTTTGGAATCCATTTTCTCTGGAGGGATACCTTGCTCAACCTAGATATGTTGGACCTGCCTCAAAGCAGTGTGCTAGACTTTGTTGACTCCCCATGGGAAGCCTTACCCTCTCTGAGGAGTGGATGTGGGATGGGGTGGGGGAGTAAGGTGGAGGGAGCAGGAGGGGAGGGATTGGTATGCAAATGAGAAAAGATTGTTTTTTAAGGGCTGGAGAGATGGCTCAGTGGTTAAGAGCATTGCCTGCTCTTCCAAAGGTCCTGAGTTCAATTCCCGGCAACCACATAGTGGCTCACAACCATCTGTAATGAGGTCTGGTGCCCTCTTCTGGCCTGCAGAGAATAATACAGAATAATATTGTATACATAATAAATAAATAAATTTAAAAAAAAGATTTTTTTTAAAAACATAAATTAAAAAAAGTACAGCACATTATATACTATTTTCTGTAGTGATATTTTATTTGTATCTTAATATATAAAGCTTGCCTGAAGATCAGAAAGTAAAACAGCCACCCTGGTCAGCCTTACATACCAGGCAGTGCAAAATATATCTTTAATCCCAGTAGCCACACTAGTTTGCCATAGAAACCAAGTAATGGTGCATGCCTTTAATCCCAGCACTAGAGAGGAATATAAAACAGGAGGAAACAGTCTCATTCTGAGATACCTGGAGGCATCTCAGACTGAATTGCCATTTCAGACTGAGGAAGATGTAAGAACCAGTGAGTGGCTGGCTGCTTTGCTTTTCTGACCTTCAGGTTAACCCCACCCCAATACATTTAGTATCTGTGAGACTTATCCATTTCACTGTGAAGAAATAGGAGGTGACTTCCTATCACACAGGGCTGATATGGGGATTAAAAGAGGCAGCACATAGCATAGTACAGGGTACATGGTAGCGTGCAACACTTTCTGCTGTTACTCTATAATGAGGCAGCAGTAACAACAGAGACAGCCCAGCTGAGAGCACATATCCTGTGCACAGCACAGTTATGGTAAGAACTCTGGGACTCACACAGTGCTGACACAGTTGTGAAGACAAGACAGTAATCTAAATAAACACTGCTAGATGAAATTGAGGTGCTGGAAATGGCAAAGAACCCTGCTCTTGCTGGCTGCAAGGAAGCCAACAGCTGTGTTGTGAACTGCCTGTGCCTCAGGAGCAGCCTCTGGGAGGTAAGGGTGTGAGCTCTGCAGAGGTAGGGGAAAGAACTGGCTAAGAGCTTTGAAGGCCTCGAGCTCTAGATGAGAGCCTTGACTTCTTGGTTGTGAAACCTCAAGCAGAGGGCTTAGTTAATCCCTGACCTTTAGTAAAGGCGAGCTAAAAAATAATAAATAATAAAAAGTTTGCTGAGTCTACATCCTTTTGAAAGGAATTGGTGAGTGGAGCCAAATTATAATAAGGGATCTTCAGAGCGTCTGGAAGACCTCACTTCCCTAACAGGGTCAGGAAGTAACATGTCCTGCCCTTGTCAGAAATCAACTAGCCAGGTGTCTCTGTTCAAGCCGGTGTTCCACTTGGGAAAGGAGAGCCAGTGCCAGACAGACTCAAAAACCTCTTTCTGTTCAGTTAATTTTAGTATCATAATTTGAGTTAAAAATATGTCCAGTCTTGCCTTCCTGAGTTCTCTCAAATAACCTTGATTGCATATGCAGGCTCATAGATCTGTTCTTCATTAAAAGATAATTCTTAGTTTGTCCCTTCTTCTGATGGCAGATCTCACCTATTATGTTGTGATTTTCCCAATTTCATTCTTACAGATAAAGCACAATTCCCATTAGCCTACAACAAATATGGGCTCATTTTCTAACACTGGAGCAAAGATCCATAGACCGAAACCATGTGAAACAGTTAACATGTAAAAATGTGGTTGGTGATACTATATTTTTAGGAGAAACTTCCAAAAACTAATGCCTGAACATTTTATCAATTACCAATTTTGTCCAACAGGAAAAACAAAACATAATTGACGTTGTCATAGCATCATATAGTTCAGCTACTTGTCATCTGATACTTTTGCACATTAGAAGTACACATCTTTTAGCCAGAAATATTTAGCCCAAATCCATTAAAATTTCATATACAATCTCTAATTAACAGGAAGAACCAGGAAATAGAAGAGTGAGCTTGAGTTCACTACGAGGAAACAGCCAGGCAAATGCAAAAGCTGGAGCTGTCTACAGGAAAACTGGCCCAGTTTTTTCAACTTAACATTAGAACAGAGAAAGAATGAACTTGATTAACACCCGTGGGACCAGACACAATGCAGAGGTAAGGACAGGAAGCTGATTTCTAAGCAAATTAGAAAAGACATCTTTTGAGGTCATGTGGAAGAAAGATGAATGAGATTTGAATTTCTATATAAAAATTACTAAACTGGAAAGGTGTAAATACCTGCTTTTAAAATACATCATTACAGTTTATGTAACTTTAAGGCCAGGCTTGGTGATACAACCCCAGGGTGCAAAAGCCTGAAATAGGGAAATCTTGAGTCTGAGGCGACAGGTCTGAGTTCCATGCTAGCCCAGAATACATGGCAAGTTTCTTCCTCAAAGACTCTAATATTGAATATGGTTTTGGGCTTTAAAAAAAAACCCAAAAAACTAAAGACATATTTATATGGCACTACTTTTTTGGTGATTATCTTCATTTAGACGTCAGAAACATGATGGTACTTTTAAATTACCTGAGTTGCATTTCTTTTATAGTTTTTTATAATAAAATAATAAAAGGTTAGCTAAAAAAGAAAGAAAGCAAAATGTCTCAAGACATTGTATTATTGGAGTTAAGTAGATAATGAGCTCAGAAAACGAAACAATCACATTGTGTCCTAGACCGGCCAGGAAAGCCTTCTTGTAGGAGCACAACTGAGGTGACCTTGGGAAATGAGTAGGTCGGGTCAGGCAGAACTGCTGATTCATCACCTCATCCATCAGTTTGAAAGTGACAGGGCTGTGATGACAACAGCATGACATACCTGAGCCAAAACCCCCAAAATTTACTTTAATTCCTCCTCAATCCCATTTAGCTGAGCCTGCTATATCACATCGGTAATCACATACTCAGGAGGCTGAAGCAGAGGAAGATCAAGGCCAGCCTGGATGACACAAAAACACATCTCCCGTTTAGTCTCAGCCAGATGCTCCTTTTTCTGTCGTCATAGAATAATACAAAACCATCACCACTGGGAACAACAGTCAGACAGGCTGATGTTGGCCTCCTTTCCTAAGACTGTCTTCCTGGCATCTCAGAATGGAATGCTTCCCCTCTGATAATGGAATGTTCTACCGGAAGGGAAGCTATGACAGGAATTTTATTTTGAGACTGCCAAGACAGCAAGTATCAAATCATTTCAAACAACACTTGACTTTTACCACTTTCATAAATGCATATGTGCTTGTCTCTTCCCTCATTTCCAACGGGCATTTAATAAGCATCTATTATGTGGTTGGAACACCAAGTGGAACATACAAACAAAAGGAAACTATAAACAAATGCTGAACTCGAATGAAATACACCTGATCCTAATAAAAAGCCTACCTCTAAGTATTTACTAGTGAAGTCATCAATTTATATAAGTGTGTAAAAATATGATGGGGTTGAGTATGACTACTTGAATGGCTAGATGTATAGTATAAATGACAGGCTAGCTATAAAATACAATAAGTGTCTATATGGTGTTCACTGAAGAATTCTGTATTGCTTTTTTTTCTTTTTTTTTTCTTTTTTGCTTGTTGAGATAGTCTCTAGCCCAGATCTCAAACTACTGATTCTCTGACCTTAGCCTTCTAAGTACTGGGATTATTTAACACCACAGCAGATTTATTTAAACATTTAGAGAATAAAATGTTAGGACAAAATATGATAAATCCTTTCCAGTTAGATTTACGTATCAGCTTCCTACCCCCTCATCCTGCGGTATGTCCATTTTTTTAGGTATTGATTGAGTTCAGTCCCTTTTTTTGCCAATGACATGTTGACAACACCTGGGTCAGTTTTCCTGCAGACAGTTCCAGTTTCTGAATTTTTCTGGTTGGTTCTTCCTGTCGTCTTACCTGTAGTTGGTAGCCTGTCCTTAACAAATATTTGTTGAATCTGTGAAAACCAAAGCCAAAAAAGGTTAAGCATAGAGGTTCTAAATTCAGACCTGGAAATGTGTTTTAAAAGAGAAATTTGAAGAGGTAGGTTGATCTCTGAGAGTTTAAGGCCAGCCCAGTCTACAACAGCTAGTTCCAGGATAGGCTTCAAAGCTACAGAGAAACCCTGTCTCAAGAAACGGGGGGGGGGGGGGGGAACCGATACGCGACAGATTTCAAATATACTCAAGTCCAAAGACTGTGAAATTCTCAGACCAAAAGGAGCCTAGAGCTGTTACACTTAGACAATGCTAAATGTTTACTTACTCTGAGACACAGTAAAGACAAAAACCTTAGGAAAGAGAAATGTACTTCTTAGGAAGAAGAAAGTAAGACAAGTATCTACTTCTAAAAAAATAAGCCCTCAATATAAATGTAATGTGGGCATGAGTCCTGGACTCGGAGACTGAAGCTTTACAACATATGAGTCATGGTTCCTCTTTGGTAAAAAGAGAGCAATATTTACTTTTCTACCTGAGTCCTGTTCATAGAAACAAAGCCTTTGTAGATCTTTGAGCACAAGACTCCTGTGAGGAATCCTCCTGTTGGCAATGAGTGATGGAAGCCTGTTCCACATTCCCAAATCCACCTGTCCCTTCAGCAAACAGCAGACCATCATCAGTCCCTTTCTAGGGTTTATCTCATTCCTTTGAGAAAGTTTAACTTTCCTCTCATGTACGAACATCAATCAATCTATACTCCTCCTACTTGCTTTGAGTTCAGTCCACTGGGATTTAGCTAGTATTCCAGGAGTGTGTTCTGTTGCTGCTGTTTAAGAAATACAGCTAATAATACAGTATTGTTTATTTGAAATCTTCTGAGGGTAGATTTTAAATGTTCTTCCCTCACACTCACAACACAAATGGTAGCTTAATGTGGTGATAAGTTATTTAATTTGAGGCGGTAATCATTTTATAATGTATACATATTACCTTAATTTTCAGTTTCAATCATTTTTCCATACAGCTTAGAAAAAAAATACCATACAGCTTAGAAAAAAAATACTAGTTCAGATAAGTGGGTATTGGCAACAGAAAAATAACTCTGGGATAATAAAGAAAACACTGGCTTACAAAAGCTCTTTGTAAACTAATAATATGTACTAATAAAATATCCAAGAAAGAGGCAGAACATTAAGCGTTTCCTGGATTCATTCAACCACAAAACCTCTTTTATTTTAAGACATTTTCTTTGGGCTGATGCTAATAAATAGCACTCTGAAAAAACGATGCAATAAACACTCAGACATTCTACAAAGATCTCTTAATGTATAACCCACTGGTGGAAACCAAGTTAAAAATGAAAAAGAACACTTAGATTTAATCATCTGTTTTCTATAGAATAAAACCAAAGGAACTTTGTCTAACTTACTGAAGTTAAAATATGGTGCTAACCCTTAGGCAAACTTATAGCTATGCAATTCAAAGCACACAAGAGAAGAATTCCTGGGGCTTTAATGGTACATTCTGTGTGTACCCATGGTGATCTTTTTACATTTTTGTTTTGTTTGAGAAAGGGTCTCATGTGACCTAAGCTATTCTCCAACTTGCTACTTAGCCATGGATGACTACTGTCTTAGAAACTTTTTTATTGCTGTGATAGAATACCACAATCAAGGCAACTTATTAAAGAAAGCATTTAATTTGGCTTTTGGTTTCAGAAGGTCAGAGCTCATGATGGTGGAGTGAAGAGACAACTGAAGGCTCACATCTTGACCCACAACATGAGACAGAGAGAAGCACACTGAAAGGAGTGAGTCTTTTGAAAAGTCACAGCCTACCTCAGTGACACATCTCCTTTACCAAGGCCATACTTCCCAATCCTTTCCAAGCAGTTCTATCAACTGTAGACCAAGTATTCAAATACTGAGCCTATGGGGGATCATTCTCATTCAAAACACCACACCCTTGAACTCATCTTCCTGGCTCCAACACCTAACTAAGCTCAGGGATTATAGGCACCAACAACTTGTGGTGGTGATCTCAACACAAGTGTCCTTGTACACTTCTGAAGGCGTAAGTCACAAACAATGCCACACCAGTTTGGAATTATGATTAATAGGGTGGTATTTATTTAAAGGGGAAAAAACTTACAGATCACCGTCCCAGCCCTCTGCACAACCAGGAAGGGAAGTGGCCGCTTTTTTAAAGGGAGAGAGACCACGCCCCAATGGGTTGGTATCTCAGCGGCTATAGGCTGGAGGAGCGGGAGGACCTCCTGCAACACCTCCCCCTTTTGTTTAAGTAAGAGAGTTCTAAACCTACTACGAAATTATATACAATAAGTACAAATATCTTATTCTAACTAGCTTAGGTCTTGTATAATAAATAACTTGGCCAAGTCATGAGAGAAAAGTAACTACATTTATATAGTCTTCAACCCCATCAAAGATCTGAGAAGGGAAATAATGTTACCTGGGTAATTAGGAAGTTCAGTAAAACAACTTCCAAAACATGCAACAAATCACAGAGACAACTAGCTACCTGGGCAATCACCCAAAGTCACATTAGCAGCGTTGAAGCAACCAACTTTGGCTAAGGCCTAACATAACTGACATACCATTTTCAAAGGCAAGCAACTTTTCAAAACTATCTTACCCTGTCTTGGCAGGATATGACAGTCCTATTTTATCCATTGATGCATGCTCTGTATCTCTGTCAGTGGTTGAGGTATGGGCATTTCTTTGCCCAAAGGCCAGTTCTGCCAAAAAGAAAGGCTCCAGGTGGAGTGTCTTTGGTGCTCAACATTCTCTCGGGAATAGAGCGGTGTTGCCAGGAGCAATTGTGTCTCACTATCATGAAACTCTGAGTTAGATTAAAGGCCATTTTCTACAGCTCTTTGAAGAACTTGAAGATTATCTATCTATACTGAGTATAATCTCTATATATCTAAAGAATCTGATTAGTCTAATTATAAATGACAAACTTAGATGACTATTAATCTATATAATTCTCAATATCTATCTAACTTAAAGACTAAGACAATAAACGACTGTGCAACAAATGAGGACAATGACCTCCAAATATAAACAATGTACAAATATACATTGCAGTAGGTCAATATATATCAATACATAAACATTATATAAGTATCTTAATCAGAGGTAGAAATGTACACTGCAATATGGTAAATATATACAATATATATATATATCAATACAATATATGTCAATACATAAAAAATATTTTAAACAGAGGTAGAAACATGCATGCATACAATAGTCAATATAATTTAACTTTGTATCAATATACAAGAATCAATACCAATATATTTGTCTAAAAACAGTAACTCACAATTATAAATCTATTATCCCATCATCCCTCTTTTTTTTTTCCCAAAATGATCCCTGAGCTTATAAAATTCCTCCCCCAACCCTCAATCGTATACTAAAGTGTCATATCAATCTGTTGATTTCATTGGTTAAGCAATAAAGAAACTGCTTGGCCCTGATAGGTTAAAACATAGGTGGAAGGAGTAAACAGAACAGAATGCTGGGAGGAAGAGGAAGTGAGCTCAGAGACGCCATCCTCCCCTCTCCCGGGCAGACACACGCGATGAAGCTCCGACCCAGGATGGATGTAGGCTAGAATCTTCCCGGTAAGACTGGTGCTACACAGATAATGGGCTAAATTAATATGTGAGAATTAGCCTAGAAGAGGCTAGATAGAAATGGGCCAAGAAGTGTTTAAATGAATACAGTTTGTGTGTTGTTATTTCGGGGCATAAGGTAGTGAGGTGGCCGGGGTGCTGGGGACGCAGCCCCGCCGCTCCTGTTACAACACACTTCAGAGAAGGATGTAAGGGAGTCCTGAAACCACAGCATTAAGAATTTTGGTTCTGCCAGAAATGATGGTGCATGCCTTTGATCCCAGTGCTCTGGAGATAGAAGAAAGTAGAACTCTGTGAGTTCAAAGTCACCCTGGTCTACAAAGCAAGTCTCAGGAGAGCAAGGACTACATAGAGAAATCCTGTCTCAAAACAAAAGAAAGAGCACAGCAGTTCTTTTTTTTCTCCCTCCAAGACAGGCTTTCTCTGTGGAACAGCTCTGGCTGTCCTGGAACTTGCTTTGTAGACCAGGCTGGCCTTGAACTCATAAGAGATCTGCCTGCCTCTGCCTTTCAAGTGCTGGGAAAGGCATGCACCACCAGTGCCTGGATATTTTTGGTTTTTCAAGACAGGGTTTTTTGGTGTAGCCTTGGCTGTCCTGAACTCTGTAAATCAGGCTGGCCTCAAACTCACAGAGATCTGCCTGCCTCTGCCTCCCTCGTGCTGGGATTAAAGGTATGTGCCACCACCACCAGGCAGAGCTTTGGTTTTTAAAGCATTGTCCCACATGCTCAGCTCAGAGCCTACCTCTGCTCACCATGCCTTCCTCCTTAGTAGAGCTTTGTAGTGGTTTGAAAGAAAATGGCCCTTAAAGGAAGCCTTGCTGGAGTAGGTGCGGCCTTGTTGAAGGATTTGTGTCACCGTGAGGGTGGGATTTGAGGTCTCTTGTGCTCAAGCTACACCCAGTGTCAGTTACTTCCTGTTGCCTGAGGATCAAGCCGTAGGCCTCAGCTCCTTCCCCAGCACCATGTCTGACTGTACACCACCATGCTGTACCATGATTATAATGAACTGAGCCTCTGAAACTGTAAACCACCTAATTAAATGTTTTCCTTTATAAAAGTTTTTGTGTTCATGGTGTCTCTTCACAGCAACAGAAACCATAAGACACGCTTCTTCATGAACTTATCTCAACAGGCTCAGTCATCCTTTTCCCCCAATCTACCCTTCAACTCAGCTCCCTGCATATCTGTAACTACAGAACTACAAACTTCTTAAGTAGCTATTGGCAGCCACTGCTGCCTATTTCACAAAATAATGTTTTCTTATTAATATTCAGTATTCCTCTTGTTTTGTTTGGAAGACTAGCAGACCAATTCTTGGATAAGCTTGGGTGGCTTTATTTGTTGAGGTAGAGTAGGGTTTGGTTTTCTGAAGCAGGCCCTTGCTTTGTAGTCTAGCTTGGCCTCAAGCTTTCAGCCTTCTTTCTTAGCCTCCCAAATTCTGAGATTACAGGCCAACAGCAGCCACTACTCCAGACCATTTGCAAATGCCAACAAACAGAGAAATAAGAGGGGTGAATAAAATATAGCACTGGAGATATTTTCTTCTTAGTGAAAATGAAATCTGGAGTGACTTTATCAAGATGGTATTCCTTTTCTTTCCTTTTTTTCATTTTATTTTTATTTTACGTGTATATGGATGTCTTGCCTGTATGCATGTCTGTGTACCACATGTGTATCTGGTGCCCAAGAAGGCCAGAAGAAGGAGCTAAAGTTCTCTGGAACTAAAGTAACAGAAAGCTGTGAGCTGGCATATGTATACTGGGAATCAAACCCAGGTCCTCTGGAAAAGTAGTTAGTGTTCTTAACTGCTGAGCCATCTCTTTAGCCCCATTCTGGTATTTCTAATGAAGTCTGTAGTCCCAAAAAATAATGTCACAGTCCAATTTGAATCCTTGACTAAAACTAGCAGTCATGACCCTCAAAGATTAGGTTTTATGAGAAAAGTTAAGCCACTAAACAGCTAGCCTTCAAAATAGACCAATTCCTGATGAATCCTAAGACATTACAGCATGGTAAGGAGAATGAGATTAATAGCTACTACTACACCTCATTTAAAAACTTTTATCTAGCCGGGCAATGGTGGTGCACGCCTTTAATCCCAGCACTCTGGAGGCAGAGGCAGGTGGATCTCTGTGAGTTTGAGACCAGCCTGGTCTACAAGAGCTAGTTCCAGGACAGGCTCCAAAGCCACAGAGAAATCCTGTCTCAAAAAACCA
>NC_022010.1:5657073-5664060 GCF_000317375.1 Microtus ochrogaster
GGATCTCTGTGAGTTCGAGACCAGCCTGGTCTACAGAGCTAGTTCCAGGACAGGTTCCAAAGCCACAGAGAAACCCTGTCTCGGAAAAAAAAAAGACTTAAAATAAATTAAAGACTTCCTAGAATTCAATGAAAATGAATGAACAACACACCCAAATTATGGGTCACAATGAAAGCAGTGCAACCAGAGGAAAGTTTATAGAACTAAATATCTATCTAAAGAAACTGGAGGGATCTCATACTAGCAATTTAACAACACACCTAAAAGCTTTAGGTCAAAAAGAAACAAGCTTACCCAAGAGAAACAGACAGCAGAAAATAATCAAATTAAGGGCTAAAATCAGTAAAACAGAAACAGAACAATACAACAAGTCAACAAAGGGTTGGTTCTTTGAGAAAAATCAAAATCAATAAAAAAGAAAAAAGCTGGGAGCTGGAGAGATGGCTCAGCAGTTAAAAGCACTGCCTGCTCTTCCAGAGGTCCTGAGTTCAATTCCCAGCAACCACATGATAACTCACAACCATCTGTAATGAGATTTGGCACCTTCTTCTGGCCTGTAGGCACACATGCAGACAGAACACTGAATACATAATAAATAAAGAAAATCTTAAAAAAAGAAAAAAGAAAAAACCTCATCCAAGCTAACTAAAAGATAGAGAGAGAATATCCAAATTAACAAAAATCAGAAACAAAAAAAGGGGAACACAACAACAGACACCAAGGAAATCCAAAGAATCATCAGGTCATACTTTAAAAATCTGCACTCTGCAAGTTTGGAAAATCTAAAAGAAATGGACATTTTTCTTGATAGATACTACCTAACAAATTTAAACCAAGACTAGATAAACAATTTAAATAGACCTATAATCCCTTAAGGAAATAGAAACAGTCATTAAAAGTCTTCCAACTGGGGCTAGACAGTTTTATCATTGAATTTTACCAGACTTTCAAAGGAGATCAAACGCTAATTCTCCTCAAATTATTCCACAAAAGAGAAACAGAAGGACCACTGCCCAATTCATTTTATGAGGCCACAGTTAACTCTCATAACCAAACCACATAAAGACTCAACAAAGAAAGAATTATATATCAGCCGGACAGTGGCAGCACATCTTTAATCCCAGTGCTCGGAAGGCAGAGGCAGGCAGATTTCTCGAGGCCAGCCTGGACTACCGAGTGAGTTCCAAGACAGCCAGGACTGCTAGCTACCCAGAGAAATCTGTCTTAAAAAACAAACAAAAAAGAATTACAGTCCAATTTCCTTCATGAACATGATGCAAGAATACTCAATAAAATACTTGTAAACTAAATCCAAGAACACATCAAAAATATCACCCGTGATTATTAGGCTTCATCCTAGAAATGCAGAGATGATTCAACATATAAAAATCAATGTAAGCCGGACGGTGGTGGCGCATGCCTTTAATCCCAGCACTTGGGAGGCAGAGGCAGGAGGATCCAAAAAAAAAAAAATCAATGTAGAGCCAGGCGGTGGTGGTGCACGCCTTTAATCCCAGCACTCGGGAGGCAGAGGCAGGCAGAGCTCTTGTGCGTTCGAGGGCAGCCTGGTCTACAAGAGCTAGTTCCAGGACAGGCAAAGAGCCTTTGACAAAATTCAACACCTCTTCATGATAAAAGTCCTGGAAAGACTGTGGATACAAGGATCATACCTGTTGCAGATTATTTTTTTTAATATTTATTTATTATGTATACAATATTTCATCTGTGTGTATGCCTGCAGACCGGAAGAGGGCACCAGACCCCATCACAGATGGTTGTGAGCCACCATGTGGTTGCTGGGAATCGAACTCAGGACCTTTGGAAGAGCAGACGATGTTCTTAACCACTGAGCCATCTCTCCAGCCCCTGTTGCAGATTATTTTAAGATGTATTACTTTTATTTATGCTCTGGAACATTTGTTTAATAATGCAAAGATGTGTTTGATTAAATAAAATTCACCTGCAGTCAGGAGGCTGTGTCAGCAACTAGCTGACGGCAACTTAAAGCTATGCAGGAGCTGGGCAATAAGGGTTTTTAAGGAGGGGCAAAGAGCTGCACAAGACCTTCTTGTGAGACATGAGGAGGTGCTTGCAATTCAGCCTCTCTGGGGAGCAGGATTCTACCTCAGCGTTTTTATCTTGAGTTCTTTAGAGGGACGGAGATTTAAATATGTTCCCTTTGTAGCTTTGAAAGAGTCAGTGCCTGAGGAACAGAATTTCCTCAGGTTGCAGCTTACTGCAACCTGGACAGCTGCTGGTAGTATCCTAGTTGCTGATTACTGTAGACATGTCCGCATTGTTGTCTAAGTTCTCTGGGATTGTGGTTTGTAGGCTGGTTTCCTTTGCTTTATGTTTAAAAGCCACCTATGAGTGAGTACATGTGATAATTGTCTTTCTGTGTCTGGGTTACCTCACTCAAAATAATGTTTTCTAGCTCCATCCATTTTCCTGCAAAATTCAAGCTGTCATTTTTTTCTGCTGTGCAGTACTCCATTGTGTAAATGTACTATAGTTTCCTTATCCATTCTTTGGTTGAGGGGCATTTTGGTTGTTTCCAGGTTCTGGCTATGACAAATAATGCTTCTGTGAACATAGTTGAACACATATCCTTGTGGTATGATTGAGCATCCTTTGGGTATATACCCAAAAGTGGTATTGCTGGGTCTTGAGGTAGGTTGTTTCCTAATTTTTTGAGAAATTGCCACACTGACATCCAAGGGGTTGTACCAGCTTGCATTCCCACCAGCAATGCAGAAGTGTTCCCCTTTTCCCACAACCTCTCCAGCATAAGTTGTCATCAGTGTTTTTGATATTGGACATTCTTACAGGTGTAAGATGGAATCTCAGAGTTGTTTTGATTTACATTTCTCTGATGACTAAGGATGTTGAACATTTCTGTAAGTGTCTTTCAGCCATTTTAGATTCTTCTGTCGAGAGTTCTCTGTTTAGGTCTGTACTCCATTTTTTTTATTGGATTATGTGATCTTTTGGTGACCAATTTCTTGAGTTCTTTGTATATTTTGGAGATCAGGCCTCTGTCTGATGTGGGGTTAGTGAAGATCTTTTCCCATTCTGTAGGTTGTTGTTTTGTCTTGTTGACCATGTCCTTTGCTTTTCAGAAGCTTTTCAGTTTCAGGAGGTCCCATTTATTAATTGTTTCTCTCAGTGTCTGTGCTGCTGGGGTTATATATAGGCAGTGGTCTCCTGTGCGAATGTGTTGAAGCGTATTTCTCACTTTCTTTTCTATAAGGTTCAGTGTGGCTGGCTTTATGTTGAGGTCTTTGATCCATTTCGACTTGAGTTTTGTGCATGGTGATAGATATGGGTCTATTTTCATTTTTCTACATGGTGATATCCAGTTATGCCAGCACCACTTGTTAAATATGCTTTCTTTTTTCCATTTGATATTTTTTGCTTCTTTGTCAAAAATCAGGTGTTCGAAGATGTGTGGATTGATATCCGGGTCTTCTATTCGGTTCCATTGGTCCTCCTGTCTGTTCTTATGCCAATACCAGGCTGTTTTCAGTACTGTAGCTCTGTAATAGAGTTTGAAGTCGGGATTGTGATGCCTCCAGAAGTTCTTTTATTGTACAGGATTATTTTGGCTATCCTGGGTTTTTTGCTTTTCCATAAATCCATGGACATGATTTATGTCCATGGCACTATGACTGGCACTGCAGGTACAAAGGAGTCTACAATAAAGTGCTTAACTCCAGTCCTGAAGCTTTTCCACAGCACGTTAGAGAAGCAGAGCTACATTGGCACTGTCTGCAGTTACAAGGTTTAAGGACAGTGTGCAGTTCTAAACCCCTGGGAGGCATACAAGTACCTGACTTTTGTTTTATGATTCCAGTTTCCTCAGATGAGGAAAGTAGGCAATTCAAACTCTCCAAACCTCAAGTTAGTAATCAAAAGGGCCAAGATAAACCAGGTGCCCAACTTGCACCATTTCCGATGCCAGAATGGAATGCTTCCTGAAGAGTGATGGATGGAATGTGCCCTAACTTCAACAAGGTTCAAGGGTTTTTCTTTCATTCCACGTGCCCTCCTTCCCAGACAATGACTGAGCTACAGAGGGAAAGGAAAGGCTTGTCTGAGAGGGTCTAGCGATGTGGCAGCAGTTAACCAGGGACTGCAGACAAGTCTACTTTGTTCCTTACTGATGAAGTAACAAAGATACTTTAGTATCAGCTGCTGATACTAAATTAGGCAAGAACAGCTGTCTTCAATTCTGGGTTCACATTAGAATAGTAACACTCATCCCTGGATACACTTATTAATCAACTGGTTTAAAAAATCCTGGTGCCTGGGTCTTCTCTAAGACCTCTTGCCTCTCCTGGTGAGAGGCAGGCATCACCATTTGTCTCAAACAGCTGCTCAGGTGATGCTGCTGAGAAACCAGGGATCAGAGTATCAACTTCAGACACAGGTCACAGTAACCAAATGCCTTTGATAAGACAGGGGCTGGGAGGACAAGCTTCCTATCTTGCCCCCACCTCCAAAAAGAAGCAACAGGAGATACAAACAACAATCTGGTTGTGAGAATTAAGCATTAACACAGATGACTGCAACTATCTAAGTCTTCATAGACTCAGGTGAGTTGGAACACATGCCTCTGGCTTCTCAGCCCATGCACTTCCTATTTTACTGCTACTTACAGCAGCTGCTGAGTAGCTATCACATGGCCTACATTTGACATATTCTCATTTAGTCGTCACACGATTTTATGAGATGGGTCTCTGTCTTATAAACAGCACATAACAGACAAAATGGGGTGAAAATTTACTCAGCGATACAATGCTTGCATACACAAAGCCTGGGCTCCATTTCCAAGCTCACGGCCTTACTGCTTTGGGTCTCTGTTTTTATGTTGAAACAGACTGTCATTATTCAGTCCTGGCTGGTCAGGAACTTGTAGTGACCCCTCTGCCCCTCAAGTCTGGGATCACAGTCACATTCCACTAACTCCAGCTAACTGTATGTATTTCCAGTTGTGTTCAATTTATAAACCATGTATTCTTTGGGATACCAAACTGCTATGAGTTGTACGGAAGGGCCGCTTACTTGTTTCCTGGATGCCCAGACTCCCTAAATAATTACACAGAAACTATATTATTTAAATCACTGCTTGGCCCATTAGCTCTAGCTTCTTATTGGCTAACTCTTACATATTAATTTAACCCATTTCTATTAATCTGTGCATCGCCATGTGGCTGTGGCTTACCAGATAAATTTCTGTCTGGCGGGGCTACATGGCTTCTCCTACTCTGCCTCCTTTTTCCCAGCATTCAGCTTAGTTTTCCCTGCCTACCTAAATTCTACCCTATCAGGCCAAGCCAGTTTCTTAACCAATGGTATTCACAGCATACAGAGGGGAATCCCACATCACTATGAGTACTCACAATGTACTAGGAGCCAATGGTCTACTCACTGGGAAAGGAATTTAGCAGTAATGAGTATATACAAAAGGAAGAAAAATCTTAATTCTATGGTATGTAAACCTTTTAGTAAATAATCACATGTGCAACATACTTGAAACACCGAACTACAAAATACATGCTCAACTTTCAGAAAAGATGTTCATCCCTCTATAGGAAGTGCCCTGAGACCACATCCTGACCACATCACATCAAGGAGTGAATTAACCATACTAGACAGAATATATAAACAAAAGAAAGGTACTAGAGTACTACTCTTAGTGGCCACTAGAAGGAAAAATTAAGTGGAGTAAGAAATACAGCATCCATGTAATCCTAGGACGTGGAGGGCTGAAGCAGAAGACTCTTGAGTTCAAGGCCAACCTGGTCTACATAGTGAGTTCTAGGTCAGATTAGATTATCAAAGACCCTGGCTCAAAAATAAAATACACAAAAACCCAAAGGCTTCATGATAAAGTGGTAACTGAGGTTGGTCTTAAGAACCTGGGGAAATTACAAGTGGCAATGGGAGGGGACATTGCCAAATGGGAAAGCACGGGGCTTTCACAGGAAATAGGCTAATTTGGTGAAAATACAGGCATAAACACATGAATGCAAAGTCCGGATGGCACAGGGCTTTCCTGGTTATGCAAAGGGGACCATCTTCCAGGCACTATGATCTGCTCAGAGGTCCAAAGAGAAAGGCTTTCCATAGTAGATCAAGGCAAAGGGGAAAAGCTTTAGGATGGAGAGAAGGGGAAAGGGCAGACCCTTAAATTCTCTGGTTCTGACAGATGGGAGGTTCACCTGAAATCAGCATCCATGTCTTCTCCAGGGTTTCTGCTTCCTCCTTTTCCTTGACTTTGAGGGATTTTTTTTCTCTCCCATTTACAGTTAAAAGTGTGTGTGTGTGTGTGTGTGTGTGTTTCAAACAAAAAAGATTCCATTTGGTAAATAAATTCCTTACTCTTTAAGAAAGTAACATCCCATGAAAAGAATATATTATCAACTAAAATCTTACTACTTTGGGGACAGGATGTTAGCTGGCTCCCATTTTATGCTATGTTCAATTTCAGTTTGGTTTTGAGGAATAAGTCAAATACAGAAATAGATGGTAAATGCTGAGGTGACAAGTCTTAATGCTCTCCAAAGGACTCCCGTTCAACAGTGCAGTTTTTCTTCAATGACATAAGCCTGCCTGTCAGTCTTTATGTAAACAGACTGCAAAATAAACTACCACTGGCTTATCAACCAGAATCATCTTCACTGCAATGATGGTTAGTCATGGCTTTTCACAAGTTGTTTTTTTTTTCTTTAAATAATACTTGCAATAGCCACAGCTGCACAGGCTCTCTGACCTTAGATGAGTCATATTCTTTGACACCTTAGTTGTTTCCTTAACTGTGAGCTCAAAACAGGTCACACTAGATAGCATCTGTTAACCTTGTCCTTTATCGACTCTAACTCCTAGGGATTCTATCTTGATATAAAGCTTTCCTCCCAACTTTTAAAAAACACCGGTGTGTGTGTGTGTGTGTGTGTGTGTGTGTGTGTGTGTGTGTGTGTGTGT
>NC_022010.1:5664220-5677785 GCF_000317375.1 Microtus ochrogaster
AATGGGGTCTGGTGCCCTCTTCTGGCATGCAGACATACATGTAGACAGAATAATGTATATATGATAAATATATATACATATACATATACATACACACACACACACACACACACACACACACACACACACACACACACACACATATATAAAGGCTTGGTGGCATGCACCTTTACCTGCTGAGCCATCTTGCCAGGCCCACCACCTTGAAATCTTAAGTCAAAATAGCAATTCTTTCAGTCTTCAGAGTAAATCGTTTGCTTTTTGCTTAATTCCTGCCTGCTAGGTTTATGTGTGGCAGTAAACACCACTAGGAATAAAAACTGTTCAAAGAATTGATAGCGCAACACCTGTAAAACTAGCTCTTGGAGGCACAGGCAGGTGATCTCTGACTATGAGCCCAGCCTAGTTTATACAGTGGGTTTCAGGCCAGCCAGGGCTACACAATTAGATCCCTTCTCTTAACCATAAGGTCAAACAAAAATCTCCAAATCACCTACCAACTCTCCAGTTAAAGACATAATCTCTACCTTGACGTGCCCAAAACCTTGCTTGAAAACAAACATAACCAGGTTACTGAATGAAAAGTAAGATTCTGAAGACAGGCTTTACTGTTTTGATAAAAAAAAAAATCTGAATGAGGCCGGGCGTTGATGACACAGGTCTTGAATTCCAGCACTTGGGAGGCAGAGGCAGGTGGATTTCTGTGAGTTCAAGGCCAGCCTAGTCTACCGAGCCTGTTCCAGGACAGGTTCCAAAGCTACAAAGAAACCCTGTCTCAAAAAATAAAAAATAAAACAACAACAAACCCCCAAAAACAAAGAATCTGAATGAAGAGGCTAGAAAGACGGCTCAGAGGTTAAGAGTGATTGCTACTCTTGCAGAGGGCCCGGGTTTTGTTCCTGACACCACTAAAACAGTTCACAACTGCCTATAACTCCAGTTCTAGGTATTCTGACATACTTTTTTGGTCTCTGGGTTATGCAATATGCACATACATGGTACACAAACTCACATAGGCAAATACATATACACATAAAAAACATACCAAATAAGTCTACAAAAAGTATCCCCAGGGGCTGGAGAGATGGCTCAGAGGTTAAGAGCATTGCCTGCTCTTCCAAAGGTCCTGAGTTCAATTCCCAGAAACCACATGGTGGCTCACAACCATCTGTAATGAGGTCTGGTGGCCTCTTCTGGCCTGAAGGCATACACACAGACAGAATATTGTATACATAATAAATAAATAAATACGTAAGTAAGTAAATAAATAAATGTATCCCCAAATGCCCCATCTCTCAGGTAATATCATGGATAATGGCTATCACTTGTGTTCAGCCCTAGAACAGGAAGTGGGAAGCTGGTTTGTGTGGGTCAGGAGTTGGAGGTCTCATTCATATTATGATGCTAGTTTTGTTTCTGTACAATATAATTTAGGTCTTAAATGATGGATCATGTCAAACATTCAGCCAATATCTCATATCTTAAATTCATATAACACAACACAGAACCCATATCTGTCAATGTTAATGTTGTAAAAGGAAGGACTTATGCTACAACATCTCTGACATCACAATTACATATATTGCACTCTATGCCTTATCAGAACAGTGTCATAGAAAGAGGAATAACTGGTATCCATAGCAACATCAGCAGACTGGGACAATGTGAAAAGCTGTAACCTAGCAACTGATGACTAGAGGTGTGTAGGGGGAATTCTTTTTCCAGTTCTGAAAATGCAGCCAAGAATGTAACTAATCATACAAGGGCAATGTGGAAAATCTGACTTATTTGTAGAAAGCCAGAGAATGTCAACCTCATATAACCCTTGTTCTATGATGTCTAATTTTGAATAAGAAAAGCATGTAAACATCTCACTCCTGGCACTATTGACGGTATGCACGGAAAGTACCTATGTGTTGTGATCAGAATGGAAAATACATTTTGTTCAGGCTACCTAACAATCATTTCAAGCTCTAGTTCTCAATACACAGAGGCAATGAATTTGGGTGAGTAAAAAAGCCATGTTCCTGAGGAGGACTATTTTCTACATGCAAAGAAGGAAACAATACAAAGCCCCTAGATTCACAATGTACCACATCCTGTGAGAGTTCTCTCCAAGAAGTTTCTTTCTCATAAGAGATCACACATATAGACAAGAGGGTCACAAGTAAAGGAGCCATTCAGCTCAATTTCATTTTATTAATAACTCTTTCTGAGACACAGAGTAAGGATTCACTCAGAATCAGAACAGGGCACACAGGGTAGAAACCCAGTTTTTTCCCAAGCTAATACTTTTCTTTAAAATAATCTTCCCCTTAAACAGAACACTTTATCAGAATGAGAAATATATTTCCATCATGAAAAGCCACTGAAATCAGTGTTTTTATCTAACAGTCACCCTACTTAAGATAACCATGAACTTCTGGAAAATATTCTTTGGGGGATAAGGACCAATTTCAAAAGAACTTACCTAATTCTCATTATTAGTGATATAATCGGAGTATAAAAACACTGTTTCCTCTTTGGAATAACATGGTGTATTAAAAGAGAAATGCAACAAAGCAACAACAAATTCCAAAACCCTGTTACAACCATTGATTTAAGAATTACAGTCATCAGTCACTCAAACCCAGAAAAAGCAAACTCCAGGACCCTCTCTGCTGACACTGATGGCTGTCTGCCTCCCCACCTCTTCTCCCAGGCACAAAGCTGGCCTGTCCATCTCGGCTTCCACAGGAACTGCATGTGCCCCTGTTCCTGAGCTCTGAACAACAAAGCAATAGAAGCAAGGTGCCTAATTTCCATGTATGGTCCAGAGGAATATTCGACACTTCCCCCCTCTGCTACGTATTTGAGAACCACCTATGGGAAACATGGTCACAAGACGGAAGGAGATGGCTAGACCATTGAATTGTTACCTGAATGGCACATTAAGTGCCCATCAGGAATGCCTGATTAAGCTCCTAAAACTCAGGATTTATATGATGCAGCAACAGTGGCATTAATTGAAAAGGGCATAGCTAGAGTTACTCTTCTACAAATAATGAATACAATCCTTATCTTTTTTCTTAATCAGTCTTATTTATACCCAAAGAGATGGCTTGTTTTAATTGTGGAGTCAATAGGAGCCCTACTGGAAGAGCAAACAGCTGGAACCACCAACTTCTGCAAGTCATTAACTTCCCTGAGGCTCAGTTTCCTTAACTAGTGATTGGTTACTGATCCACAAACCATGGTGGTTTTTTTTTCTCTATAATAATCAGCTAAAATACTTTCTTTTTCTCCCAAATAAGCTATTACACAGAACTTAGTATATAAAACATAAAAATGCTCAGGGTGAAACTGAAATGTGAGAACAGTGTCAGACCACCTTCAGGTGTTCCTCACAACCATTCCTGAGCATTCCTAGACATCAGTGGCTCCCAAGAACCACTAATTTTAAGCAATGGTTTTCTACACTGTGTGGGAAAATATAGGAAATCTGATAAGATGCTTCAACAAACAGAACAGGTAAAGCAATATTACACTAATAGAAAATAATTGAAATCTGGAACACGTTTAAATTTATAACTGCAATAAAACAGTAAGCTTTTCACAATCGTTTGAAGTCAAAGAGTAAGAATAGTGGCAGTCTTAGTAGTAATACTTGTGGATTTCATCTTGATTTTGAATACTTAATGCAATTTAAAAAATGAAATAGTTATAGATGCAACAGGTTTTCCCACAGCCCACCTACAAAATACTCTCCTTAGCAAAGATGGTGAGACAGGCTGCAGGTCAGTGTCTCTGCACAGCACAGTCAGCTGCAGCACAGCTAAGCTCTTCATGGTCTCACATGTTAAATGGGTGTGTGGTATTCACTTCAGGGGACATAATATCTTTGTCATGTATTGCAAAGATTTAGACATTTTTATGTGAAAAGCCACTGGTCCAGATAGGTTAGATGTTCTCTTAGCTCTAAACTGTGTAATATAGCTCTGGATTGTTGCCCCAAATGCTAATGAAGAGAAATGGCAAAGATGGGATCAGAATGCTCCCCCCCCCAAAAAAAAACCAGAAAAGAAAGAAAAAAGAAAAACCTGGTTTTCTAATGACTATAATTATTCACCAAAACATTTTATTTTTCAATGTGGCAAATATATTATGACTGGAACCAGAGGCCTGGTGGCACAGATAACAGAATGGTACAGAGTTTGCTGATAACGTCACCTATTTTTCTTTGCCTGTAAACCTTTCCGCCATCTGCAACCCATCTGCCAGTTAAAAAAGTTGCAGGCTCCACCTCACACCAGCCCAGGCAGCCATTTAACCATTTTCATCTTTCCAATGTACATTTTCTACAGGAACAGAGGAAAACCGAATTTCAGTTTCAAAGACATAAAATTCTAGTTTATTGGGCAAAATCTAGCAACCCTATACTCTATCCCCGCAAAAATCATCTGACTCTTGATCCACACAACCTCCAAATATTAAGCTTAATATGCTAGAACCTAGGCTCTCTTTTTAAAAAAAAAAAAAAAACAAAGTTAACTATATACAGCTATATCCAATAAAGACAACTTGGAATACTTAGATCAGGCATGACTTTCCCAATGTAAATAATTAAGAACAGGCTCCCAGTCAAGACAACACTTACTAACAAACACCCATATGCTGGAAGAATATGTAATTACCACCCCATGTTTAACTTACTAATTAGCAATGGCACCTGTCTAGAAATGCTGGTGCTGACTTCAGAGATAAGTGCTGCTCTATGCAAACCTGTCCTTACTTAGCTGAAGTGACCTTCTCGACAGTTTCTAATTTTTCTAGAACAGCTTTAATTTAAAAGAAATTGTTAAAACCAAACCCGAGACTGTTGGGTTTACTGAACCCAGTGTCTCTGAAGCTAAGGCAATACGAAACAGTATCCACCAACAAGTATCACCTAAAATGTCAATAAAATCAGTGAGGTAGAAATACACATGAAGAGGTGTTTCCTTTCTTACTGACTACCCATCCTTGAAGATATACAAAAGCCAATTTTCAAACCAGATGCTAACCAGGAAGCAATGTGAAGCCTTGAACAAGGGTCAAACCTTGTGATCCTCAAGCTCCGACGGGAAATGATGTGCACGCCTCCCATCACAGGTGGTAATGAGAGCAGAGGCAATCCTGCATGGGAATGTCCCGTTAGAAATATAAGTTACTGTTATCTGGGTGGGTTAATTTATTTACTTAACGTACGTGCTGCATAAAATTAGAACTTAGGGCTCCAGGCATGCCAAGCACTCTATCTCTTTGCTACACCCCAGCCCTACTAATTTGTCTTTCTAACAAGGGAGGGTGACTGAAAGCTTGTTGAAAACTGTTAATGTCTTTTTCCTACACACACATATATGCACACACACACACAAAAAGACCCAACCACTAGGGTCTTACTATGTAGCCCTGACTGGCCTGGAATTCCTTATGTAGAACAGGCTAGCCTTGAACTCAGAGATCCACCTGTCTTCTAAGTGCTGGTATTAAAGGTGTGTGTCACTATGCCTGGTTCAAGCAGACTTCTAAGAAGAAGCAAATAATACAGCCCCACCTCAAGAAGAACTGAAGTCATTCAGCCATCAACAATACTTTTGATGAGCAGCTGTTGTTAACTGTAAAATGTTCCAAGAACAAGGCCAGTTATGCATCACCCAACACAGAATGACTCCTACAAAGCTACTATGTTAAAGACTGCAACCCTAAAACAGGATCTGGTAAAAAGTTGTTTCAGGAATGTACGAGATGCAAAGCAAAGCTGCTAACCTCAAATCAACTTATTTTTCAGAAAAGATTTGCTTTGGCTAGTGTGCCAACTGCATTTACTCTGTGGAAGTGAGGCAGCAGAGGCCGACCAAGGAGTGCTGCTCCCATTGCCAGGAAACAGACAAAGCACCTGCTTGCATCAACTTCCTCCTAGACACCTCCCATCTCACAGACAGCAACCCACACGAGTAGTTATGCTTCATAGAAGTAGGGAGAGGTGGGGTGGGTGGGGTTAGGACAATAAAGGAAGAGTAGGCAAAGCAGTGACCATTCTGAGTACAGCTTAAGTACTCTGAGGAAATTGTAGCTGTCTTAGTTTGCTTTCCATTGCTGTGATAAAACATTACTACCAAAAGCCAACTGGGGGAGGGAAGGATTTATTTCAGCTTACTGTTGTAGTCCATCATGAAGCAGTCAGGGCAGTAACTCAAGCCAGGCACTGAAGCTGAACACTGCTTCCTGGCTTGCTCCCCGTGGCTTGCTCAGCTTGTTTTACACAACTCAGGAGCACCTGCCTGGAGAAAGCACCACTACAGGCTAGTCTTATGGAGGCAGCTTCTTAATTGAAGCTCCCTCTTTGGAGATAACTTTAGCTTGTGTCAAGGTAACAAAAACTACTCACCACACTAATGGGAAGGAGCCCCAGTTTCTAAGAATTCAGGAGCTATGGAAATTGACTTAATATTTTATATCAAGTAAATGTACCATTCGATTTACATGAAACTAACAAGGATGTTGTTAAAGGGTAGTACATAAAATCCAAAAACCTAACCCTCTAGTTAATGATGCTATCACTCCTTCCTACTTTGAGGAAAAACACAGAAGTGATAGTTTTGATTTTTCTTTAACCACCCCCCAATTTCCATAACTGCTATTAGTCATCAGCAAAATATACCACTTAATCCTTCTCACCTCCTCTATGACAAGCATCCTTCCACTTGAAAAGTTGCTTGCTTCTCCAAGGACATCCATGCTTTTACCCCTGGTCCTAGGATCCTCCCACAACAGCTAGAGCAATCCTTAGATTAGATCCCGTTCCCCTCACATGACTGCATGCAGGCAGTGCTCTACACATTCCAGCTACTAACAAACCCTCTGTTTTTATCTCCTGCTGTCTTAGTTCAGCCACACCTGCTGCCTTCCCACTCACTCGGGGTTTTACACTGCTTTCTGCATGGGACTCTTCTTACCATCTTTGTTCCTGCCCTAAACCATATTCCCAAATTTTCTTCCTGGCAACCCCCACAGCTACCACTTTCTCCTTTTACTTGGCTTTTAGTCACAACACCTATCACTGCCTGATTGTGTTGTTTATATACTTTTCTAGACTCTTTTGTTGTTGTCTGACACAGGGCCTTGCTATATTTTTTATTTTTTTGAAAAGAGGCCATCTTTTTTTTTTTTTTAGATTTATTTATTTATCATGTATACAGTGTTCTCCCTGCATGTATACCTGCAGGCCAGAAGAGGGCACCAGATCTCATTACAGATGGCTGTGAGCCACCATGTGGTTGCTGGGAATTGAACTCAGGACCTCTGGAAGAGCAGTCAGTGCTCTTAACCTCTGAGCTATCTCTCCAGCCCCACAGGGCCTTGCTATAAAGCCCAGGCTGGTCTCTGTGTCCCGAATGCTTATATTACAGTATGCATCATTCTGTATTACTTTAGAATGAATAATTTACTTTGTTCTCTGCAGTACCTATGTCACCTAAGGCTTCACAAACAGAATGTATACATTATATTTGTTCAATGACTGATTTTTTTACATTGTGAAATACAACACAAATTTATAAAACATGCATTTATTGCCTAACAACTATAATATGAACACTCAGGTAAGTATTACCAAGGTCAAGAAGTAGAATACTCCTAGATTTCCAGAACTTTATCTCCAAAAAGCAAACTGGAATTTTTGAACACTCACTTTTACCTAAACACACACGTTCTCTCCAGGTGGCTATTTTGCAGACTTCTGTGATGACAACTACTCTTTTGTGTTAAATAGTTAGTTATATAGGCAGAATGGTAGGTTTTGGGTCTTGGGAGTTTAGTCGTACATTCTTGGAGGGCTGTGTAATAGCTATCAAAAATTTCACTGTCCATGCCCTTTGACCAAGACATCCCACATCTAGGCAAGATGCAGTGCTGAGGAGATGCTCAGTCAGAGAAGGGCCTGGCATGTAAGCATGCGGACCTGAACTAGTACCCACAAAAAAAGCTGGGAGGAGTACCATGCACCTAAAATCCCAGCACTGGGGAGGAAAAAACAGGAGTAAGTATTCTTGGGAATCACTGGCTAGACAGTCTAGCTGAAATCAGGAGGTTCCAATTCAGTCAAGGACTTTGTCTCAAAAAACAGGGTGGAAATATGGGAAGACACCTGACAGCACCAACATCTCCACACAAGTGGCTCTCACATCTGTACACAAGTGTGCATCAATTACACACATGTGTGTGTGTAGGCACACATACATCAAAAGAAGATATCAAGAAAGAGCAAAATAATAAGCAAGGCATGGTAGAACATGCATATAATCCTGGTAGTCAGTAGACTAAAACAGGAGGATTGTAAGTTTGAGGCCTACCTGAGCTATTCAGTGAGACCCTTAAACAAGCTTCAGAAAGTGCAAAGATAATCACTTTAGCAGTGTTTGTAATACATGTCACTCAGTAGCAAATGGTTACATTTACTTTCCATGTATTTTATAAGGACTACTATATACAACCATTAAAAACATGAAAGAAGTCAAAAAGCTAGTAATGGAAAAAAAACAGAATTATGTAAGTGCTATACATGGAAAAAGTTAGTATCACATTGTCATTTATTTTTCCTTAGTATCATGGGAATTTTTCACTGTTTCAGACACCAAATGTTCTCTACCATGTTTTTTTTTTAAATATTTATTTATTATGTATACAATATTCTGTCTGTGTGTATGCCTGAAGGCCAGAAGAGGGCACCAGACCTCATTACAGATGGTTGTGAGCCACCATATGGTTGCTGGGAATTGAACTCAGGACCTTTGGAAGAGCAGGCAATGTTCTTAACTTCTGAACCATTTCTCCAGCCCCCATGTTTTTTTTTCTTTTTACAGTAAATGCCAAATATTTCTGCCATCCAAAAAAACCAATTAAGATATATCTAATTATTTTTCTTCTTTGGGAGGGTAGTGGTGCTGTGAACTGAGCACAGACCCTTGTGCAAGGACAAGGGCTTTACCACTGAGCTGCTTCCGCAGTCCTTTTTTTTTAACCTAAAAATTTACCTTGTATTTAATCCCTGCAAATACATTAAAATAAAAATTATAAAACTTGAGAAACTAGGGATAGAAGTAAGACTAGAATTTCCAACTATCTATAAAAGGATATTCATTTTTAAGAAGCCAACCCATCCCAGCTAAATACAGCAAAGTTTACTGAAAGAACACTCTTTGGGGAGCTGAGACTTCACAGACTGGCTTCACCTGAACAGCCTACAATGGTTCTTCATTTTAATCTCTCCATCGCCATCTTTAAACAATCCCTCTGGCACATCTTTCTATCAGAGTCCCTCTAGTCTAAAATGAAGGCTTTGATTTCTTCTAGTTTTGGAGCAATGCCTAACTTCCTACTGAAGGCTTTGAACTACCTATCTCAGTGATTCAATGGTGATAGCTCTTTCTGGCTTCAGGTAGCCTTTGGACAGCACCTTTTGTATACTGCCCCAAATACAGCTTTAAGCCTTGTCACAGATAGATACACTCATAGCCAGAGTAACCAGGTGCATGACCAGTCCTGGGTGTGAGAAACAGGAGGTACTTAAACAGTCACAGTGTGTGGTGGTTTGAAAGAAAATGGTCCACAGAAGAAAGGAACTATTAGGAGCTGTAGCTTTATTTATTGCAGGAAGTGTGTCACTGTGAAAGTGGATTTAGGTCTCCTAACTCAAAAACAACATCCAGTGTGGGACTCAGTTCACTTTTTGTTGCCTGTGGATCAAGACATAGAACTCTCAGCTCCTTCTCTAGTAGCAAGCCTGCCTGAATGCTGACAAGTCCCCACAATGACGATGATGGACTAAACCTCTGAAACTATAAGTCTCCCCAATTAAATGTTTTCCTTTATAAGAGTTGCCATGTTCTCACAGCAATAGAAACCATAAGACACAGTGAGAAGAAAACAAACAATAGGTGTGCCCTGTGAAAATGAGCAAAAAGATTATAACAAATGAGAAGATAAAATGTTATTTCAAGGTGAATTCTCAAGAGTTTTACTTATGAAGAAGCCATCAAGGCTGCACAGGAAGGAACTACATAACCTCAGTAAGACTGTGCTCAGAAGCTGTCACGAGCCAGCCCTCCCCTGGACATTTCTGCTGGCTCCTTCTCCAAACCACAGACCACTGTGGTCTGTATGGTGAAGACAGCACACAGCTGGGTGTTCTTCTGTCCAGAGGGCATGATCCAGAGAGGAGAAAGATACAGGATAATATCCAAATCAAAACAAAGGCAAGTCTCCCACAGGACAAGAACAGTTTTGGTAAAAAGCTAGAATGCTCATTTCCCATATCCACTGGCAAGATGAGAAGGCTGCAAGCCACTCACCCGGTGAACAACTGACCTGCAGACCAGGGAGGCACAGTGCTGTTCAACGGAGCCCCTACAGGCTGCAAATCATCAGAGGTTCATCACTCATCTCATCATGGCAGGTTCAGTTTTTCCACAATTTCTAAAGTACCTATGAAGACTAAACTTTCTTTTTAAGCAACCATGAAACCATAATCTTTTACAGCTTACCTGCCCCCCAAGCACTGGCATCATGGTTCCTTTGGTAACTGGTTTTCAAACCATATACACTAAGTGTGAGTATGAAATGGTTCATATTACAGTCTATGCACAGGGGTTAGTCTTCTGAAAGGTGTATGTTCTAAACATGTTATTTATATATTTTTTTATAGTTGTTTCTAGAATATAAAGGAAGTCACTAAAGGTAAAACAACTTTTCTACAGCCAGGAGGTGGTGGCACACACCTTTAATCCCAGCACTTGGGAGGCAGAGGCAGGCGGATCTCTGTGAGTTCAAGACCAGCCTGGTCTACAAGAGCTAGTTCCAGGGAAGCTCCAAAGCTACAGAAACCCTGCCTCAAAAAACCAAAATACAACAACAACAAAACCACTTTCCTACATTCAACCAGCTAGTAAATGCCAGAGTTAGTGTTTGGCCCCATGGCTGTCTGGCTTCAAAGCCATATGATCTTCATTGCTGCCTTAGAAGTCTGGAATGGAGGGTACAGAAAATCTAGTTAGTCCTAAATTGAAAGAAACTTAATCAAGTCACATGTCTTTCTTCCCTGAAGTTTTCCGAGATGTAGAATGAGAGCAATACCATTTCCTTTCCTCATCATAATGAGATCCAGAAGCTCATGGGATATATATACTCACAGCATTCCATTTTAGCTAAAAAGATCTGTGGACACACAAAACGTGTCTATGAATGTTCATGTTTGGTTATTCATATCAACCAAAGAATAGAAACAGCAATGTCCATCAGCTAGTGAACAGATAAACTGTTGCATATAACAATGGGATAGTTCCCAATCATAACATGGTGAAGTCATAGACGAATCTGATAAACACTAAGTAAAAAGAGCCACACACAAAAGGCTACTTTTGTACGCTAGGATTTCACTGCCACAAAAAGTCTAAAACAAGGAAAAGCACGGGGATCAAGGTAGATTAAAAGTTGCCAAGGATTGAGACATGGGGTTTTAAATTATAGTGAAAGTTACTACTAATGGCTATAACACTTCTTTTGGGAAGGTAAAATATTCTCTAGATAGACAGTAGTGATGGTTGCATAACTCGGTAAATGCAGTAACAACTACCTAATTGCACGCCTTTAAAGGATACCATTTATGGGGCATGAATTACATCTCAATACAGCTCTTTGGTTTATTGTTAAGAATAATTTTGGAATGGATGGAAATAGTGAACACTATCCTGAGTGAGGTAACCCAGACCCAAAAAGATGAATATGGTATGTACTCACTCATTAGTGGATTCTAGCCATAAATAAAGGACATTGAGTGATGGAGGAAGGTCATTGGTTAATTAAATAAAGAAGCTGCTTGCCCTGATAGGTTAAAATATAGGTGGGAGGAGTAAACAGAACAGAATGCTGGGAGGAAGAGGAAGTGAGGTCAGACTCGACAGTTCTCCTCTCGAGGGCAGATGCCTCAGAGAGACACGATGCTCCACTCTTGCGGGCAGAGGCGAGAGCTCTGCTCTCTGAGGCACACGTGATGAAGCTCCGACCCAGGATGGACGTAGGCTAGAATCTCCCTGGTAAGCCCACCTTATGGGCTACAGCAGATTATTAGAGATGGGCTAGTCCAGGTGCGAGAGTTAGCCTAGAAGAGGCTAGATAGAAATGGCCAAGCAGTGATTAAATGAATACAGTATCCGTGTAATTATTTCGGGGCATAAGCTAGACAGGCAGCCGGGGTGCTGGGGACGCAGCCCCGCAGCTCCTATTACAACAATTGAGCCTATAATAATTCATGATCCTAGAGAAGCTAAATAGGAAGGTGTGCTCCCCCCCCAAAAAAAACATGTAGTTATCCTCCTGGATATTGGAAGTAGACAAGATTTCCAGGCAAAAATTGAGAGCTTGGGGGTGGGGGATAAGGGGAGACAGGGAGAGAGAAGTGAGAAGGGGAGGATGGGGAGAGCTTGGGGAAATGGGACAGTTAGGATGGAGGAGGAGTGGATATGGGAGCAGGGAATATAATATATATCTTAATTAAGGGAGCCTTTTGAGGGTTGGCAAAAGACTGGACTCTAGAGGGGTTCCCAGGTGTCCAAGGGGATGTCCCCAGCTTGTTCCTTGAGCAGCTGAGGAGAGGGTGCCTGAACTGGCCCTATACTATAGCCACTCTGATGAATATCTTGCATATCACCATAGAATCTTCATCTGGCGATGGATAGAAACAGAGACCCACATTGGAGCACTGGACTGAGCTCCCAAGGTCCAAATGAGGAGCAGAAGGAGAGAGAACATGAGCAAGGAAGTCAGGGCCGCGAGGGGTGCGCCCATCCACTGTGAGGGTGGGACTGATCTAATGGGAGCTGGACTGGGACTGATGGAGCATGTGATCAAACTGGACTCTCGGAATGTGGCTGACAATGAGGGCTGACTGAGAAGCCAAGGACAATGGCACTGTGTTTTTTTAAAAATATATATTTATTTATTTATTTATTTATTTATTTATTTATTTATTTATTTATTATGTAGACAATATGCTTTCTGTGTGCATGTCTGCAGGCCAGAAGAGGGCACTAGACCTCTTTACAGATGGTTGTGAGCCACCATGTGGTGGCTGGGAATTGAACTCAGGACCTTTGGAAGAACAGGCAATGCTCTTAACCACTGAGCGATTTCTCCAGGCCCCTGGCACTGGGTTTTGATTCTACTCCATATACTGGCTTTGTGGGAACCTAGTCTGTTTGGATCCTCAACTTTCTAGACCTCGATGGAGCGGGGAGGACCTTGGACTTCCCACAGGGCAGGGAACCCTGACTGCTCTTTGGACTGGAGAGGGAGGGAGAGGGGGAATAGGGGGAGGGGAAGGAAAATGGGAGGAGGTGAGGAGGTGAAAATTTGTAATAATAATAATAATAATAATAATAAAAAGATGCCGGGCGGTGGTGGCGCACGCCTTTAATCCTAGCACTCGGGAGGCAGAGGCAGGCGGATCTCTGTGAGTTTGAGACCAGCCTGGTCTACAGAGCTAGTTCCAG
>NC_022010.1:5677885-5681572 GCF_000317375.1 Microtus ochrogaster
GATCTCTGTGAGTTTGAGACCAGCCTGGTCTACAGAGCTAGTTCCAGGACAGGCTCCAAAACCACAGAGAAACCCTGTCTCGAAAAAAAAAAAAAAGAGAGAGAGAATAATAATTAAAAGAAAAGAAAAGAACAACTTTGGAGACCATGGCAGTCAAAGCAAGTACATGTAAAAATACTTTGAAAAAATGTATTATAGAAGTATTGGACTATTTTTGACAGTATATATTACATGGTTATAAAGAGACACGGTGGTGCATGTCTTTTAGTCCCAGCACTGGGGAGGCAGAGGCAGGCAGATAGACCGCAGAGTTTCAGGCCAGCCTGATCTATAGAGAGAATTCCAGGACAGCTAGGGCTACACAGAGAAACCCTGCCTCAGGAAAACAAATGAACCTCATTACATACATTAAAAAAAAAAAAGCATGGCCTTCTACCACTGCTGCTGGCTGCTATTTTTTCCTATGAGGATTCTGATCCCCTTCAAAGTACTTAGTTCCTCTGGCTCCTGAATACCCAGTTAATAAAACAATAATAAAACGAAATCTAAACTTGCTCTGATGGAAACCTCAGGGACTTGTCCTGCTTACAAGGAGAAAGAGGGCGAGGAAGCCACAAAACCACTAGGGCCTATGTTCAAGGCCAGAGAGGATAACAAGACTCTAGAGCTATCCAGAAATATCTGGAAGTACTTCATCAGGATTTTCTACAGTGAAGTCAGACAACAGGCAGGCTCTAAAGACGCCACTTTAGAAACAATCTGCACCTCCATATGCTGGTCAACACAAACACATCGCATTTCTCCCCTTCCCCTTATAGCAGTGGTTCTCGACCTCCCTAACGATTAGCCCCCATAATACAGTTCCTCATGTTGTGGTGACCCCCAACCATAACATTGTTTTTGCTGCTATTTTGTAACTGTAATTTTGCTACTGTTATGAACTGAGTTTTCTGATGATGTCAGGTGACGCCTGTAAAGGGCCATTCAACCCCAAAGGGGTTGCGAGCTGCGGGCTGAAAATCACTGTGCTATAAAGTAAACATACAGCCTCTCTGGCGAGCTTGGCAAGCACTCTACCACTGAGCTATCCACAACCCACATTTTTCCATTTTCCTTTCAATAGTACTTGTCTGCAGCACAAATTTTTAACTTCATTTTAAAGTTAAGGAAACCGAGGCATGAACAAGCCCATCCAGTTAGTAAGCAGAGTCAATCCCTTGTCAGCATCTGTTTCCTAACTTTCCCCGTCATGCTCGCCTGTCTTTCACCAGATTATGTTCTGCATTTGCCACATGAACCTGGCCAAGAAATTTAACTTCCCTTTGACTGCTTTGTGTGTGGCATTCATTCTGTAAGTTTCACTCGAAACACTTGCCCAGAATAATATTAAATGTTTTTGAATAAAGCAATCTGGCCAGACTTCTCTGGTTAATCTTTCATGAATAATGAATGAACAAGGCTAGAGATCCCTTCCCAGTTACTAAGAAGGGTTTCAGAACGGATTCGGGAATGCTGGTGTGGAGCAGCCCTGTGAATGACTTCTGGACGGACTATGCCGCTCTGGCTTCCCAGCCAATCCAAATGTTAGAGATTCTCTCCATGAAATCAGGGAAGCTGCTCGGCTCTGCCCACAACCATGTCCTCATTTTTCACAGATGTGCTGAAATCTCTCTGTGAGTTGCTGCTTTCCAAGTTACTATTTATTATCTCTTTCTCTTTTTCCTCTCTCCCCACTAATAGCATTAGTTCACACTTCTTTAGAAGGTGGGAAGTTTCACCATCGCAAAGGAAAGCAAGCAACTGTGATGTAATCAGCAAACACCATCACATACTGTCCACTATCACCTCAGTGCAAACCTTGGAAACTCACCACAGCTGCCTCTAGCCTTTCTCCACGACCACACAGAAGGCACAGGGACCTCAAGAGCAGCAGTGATTAGGGATGGGACAAGAGGCCACATTTTTTCTAAAAAACTGCTGGTTTTGCTTTTAACATATAAAAAGAATTGAATTTCAATAGTAAACCCAGGTCTTATAGACCACTCTGTAAATTTAAAAGGAATGTACTGTATTTAAATTAGATTTCTACTCATTTAAGTCTCAATCATCTTCTTTGCAATTAGTCTTGACCTTAATTAACTTCTGACACTATCCTATCTATAAATGTGTAAGAACTCTTACTTGATGTAGAGATCAAACAAAACTTAAATTTAGACACTCCTTTCATAATGTATGTTCATTTTCCAAGCTGTTCAGTTAAAGACAGCACCTCTAGGTATCGAACTAATGAATTAACAACTTTACAATTGATGATGGACTTTCCCTGGGTAAAGGATCACAGATCTTTAGAGTGCTAAAAAACACCAGACATATGCAGCACCTTTATTTTAGAGGTGAGAAGATGCCCAGGATACCAAGTCTCACAGATGGTTTAATCATGGGCCTTGCTCTTGGTTCCTGACTCCTTTGTTATACTTTGACAGCACCTGGGCTCCATACTCAAAGGCCAGAGTTCAGTTCCCAAATCTATCTCACAGAAGGAAAAAATCAACTCCAACAAGTTCCATGGGGGTCAGAATGGTTTCTTCACACATATCCTACCAGAATAGGAAATTGGTTCCCATTTTGAATATTTTACAATTAAATTCTTGTGACTCACCCTGCTGAGTTGATCCAATAACCTCTGGTTCTGTTCTGACAGCTCCTGGACGGCTCGTGTTTTTTCTCGGTCTGCTTCCCGAAGATGGACCTGCTGCCGTTCCAGCTCGTCCTGCAGCTGCTTCACATCGGTCTCCAGCTCTGACACTCGTCCTTCCCACTCCCCTTCCCGATTCTCAAACCGTCTTCTCAGTTCATGTTTCTCTTGTTCTAAGTGCTGGGGCAAAAAAAAAGGGGGGGGGGAGATGTGAAAATTCCACGGTCTTTTTCTTTTCCCTTTACATACTTTTCTCCAGACAATAAGCACACAGGGCATGTTGTCCAAGTCACAGCTACAGAAGTATTCTCTTCTAGAACAAGGAAGGAGTTGGTCTCACAAAGAAAACATCATTCCTACTGGAAACACTGAATGTTTTGTTTCTTCTCCCTGAGCATGCGGCTCTAGACTTGGGAAACTCATATTTGGAATTTAACAAGTCATCTTTTGATTACACTATATATTTAGACAACTAAAAATTAGCCCAACAACCAAAACACTTGTTATTTTTTAAAGGAGGTCTCTCTTGGAGCCACCTTTTTTTTTCCCCCCTTGAGACAGGGTTTCTCTGTAGCTTTGGGGCCTGTCCTGGAACCCGTTCTGTAGACCAAGCTGGCCTCAAACTCACAGAGTCCACCTGTCTCTGCCTCCTGAGTGCTGGGATTAAAAGTGTGCATTACCACTGTCCAGCTTAGAATCATTGTTTATGCTTAACATTAGGTCAAAAGCAGCAAAGTGATTAGTTCATGGTCAGTAACAGAAAATAGGAGAGCAGATTTGTGTTTAAGTTACTTGATATACTTAGTGTTTCAAATCAGTTAGTAGATATTTGCTACTGTATATATAATATACTACTATATTTCAAAAGCACTAAGGCAAGTTCAGTTTTAGGTTTTTTGTTTTTTGTTTTTTTTTTTTGGTTTTTCGAGTCAGGGTTTCTCTGTGGCTTTGGAGCCTGTCCTGGAACTAGCTCTGTAGACCAGGCTGGTCTC
>NC_022010.1:5681672-5688770 GCF_000317375.1 Microtus ochrogaster
GAGATCCGCCTGCCTCTGCCTCCCGAGTGCTGGGATTAAAGGTGTGCGCCACCACCGCCCGGCTCAGTTTTAGGTTTTATTTTATGTGCGTGTGTCTGGTGCTGGAGGTGAAAAGAGGATGTTGAATTCCCTGGAACTGAACCTACAGATGGTTATAAGCTGCCATATGGATGCTGGGAACCAAGTCCAGGAAGAGAAGACAGTGCTCTTAACCACTGAACCATCTCTGCTGCCCTGCCAGACCTATTTTAAATCATGCATTATTAGTAAGTATTATTTTATTAATGTTTATTTTTGGCTTGTCCGTTCATTCTTGAGTAGTTGCTGAGGCACAGAAACTTACCTAGAGACATTGGTGATAGACAAGATACAGTCTTTGTCTTTATGGGTTTTCATGCCAGTGGAGGACAATAGTAAAAATATTTGTGTAACAAATGGTATTCTGGAAAACTAAAGATGGTTTGAAGTAACAATTCGATCAAAAAGAAGTCCACTGGCTCGAAGGTAACAAGCATATCTTTTCACTGTATGAGATGAACAGCGATTCAGAGGCAAATATGTTTTCCTATTTAGAAAGTAGTATGTCCAATAGCCAAATCTTTTTTTTTTTTTTTTGGTTTTTCGAGACAAGGTTTCTCTGTGGCTTTGGAGCTTGTCCTGGAACTAGCTCTTGTAGACCAGGTTGGTCTCAAACTCACAGAAATACGCCTGCCTCTGCCTCCCAAGTGCTGGGATTAAAGGCGCGCGCCACCACTGCCCGGCTTCAATAGCCAAATCTTTACTTCATTCTAACTAAAGTACCAGTACTTAACCTTTGGTGAGCTAACTATTCAAAGTACACTGATTTAAGCTGTGCGTAGTGGGTCATGCCTGTAATCCCAGCCCAGGGAAAGCTGAAGCAGAAGTACTTCAGCCCAGGCTACAGTGTGAGATCCTATCTCAAAAACAAAAATAACGACTCTGATCCATTTCCTAAGCTTGTGATTCAGGCAGGACTGGAATGAGGTTTTCAACACCCTAAAATGAATTTCTGACTCTCTCCCTTCAGAGTGCTAGGTCATTCTTCCTGGGAAAAGACACTCTTAATTGAAGTTATCTTTCAACGTAATTTTTTTTTTTTGGAATGCTTCTTTTGGAAACGTCAAGTGCCAGCTTACCGTCACGTTAGAAAACCAGTCCCATTATGTCAAATTTGAAGTGGGCCTAAATTACAAGATTATTCCATTTCATCTTGTCACCTTATTCTTTACTGAGTGACTTGTAAATGTTTCTACAAGCCAAATTTACTCCCCCAAAATGAAAATTTATCATGTTTGAGAACAGACAAGAGAACTTGACAAAGATAAAAACAGCAATCCAAAATTGAAATTGAGTACACTGGAGAAGGCAGTGTTCATGAAAACTTTCAAATTGACCTCATTCATTTGGTTATAGTCACTCAAATATACAGACTGAAAAATCACGTAACTTTATATTTACAAAATATATACTTTCAGTTTGGAGTATGTGGAAAAGGAGTAACAAGGGAGAAATGTCTACCTCTGACCAGTATGTAAACTATTTGCTCTTTTCTATCCTGATAATGTGAAACTTTCCAAACTGAGGATTTTTTTCAGTCACTCTGGAAATTTCAAAGAATGCAGAAATAAAAGCTAACTTAAATTCTAAAACCGTAATTGTTAGTTTTGTCCAACATGAAAACGGCTGAGCAGAAGGCAACACCAAGAACTCAGTAACCACAGTGTTACTGAGAGGCTGGATAAATTGGGCTTGTGTTCTAAAAGAACAGAGACTTAAAAATATTTAGCCAACAGCTGCTAGTGAACAGCCCGACCAAGCAACTGAAACAATCCAATTAACTCGTAGGGTGGAGTTGAGACAGGTGGTGTTGATCGATCTAATCTGTCCTTGTATTTCTTTAACAGGAAACAAACCCCCATTTCAGGTTGTTTCAACTCTTGATGAATTTTGTACAGAATTTAGCCTTTGGTTTACTTTAGGAAATTTCTCCTAGAATTGTATTTTCATTTAAGCATTAAGTTAACCAGTAAATGGGCTGGAGAGATAGTTCAGAGGTTAAGAGCATTGACTATTCTTCCAGACGACTTCAGTTCAATTCCCAGCACCAACAGTGGCAGCTTACAACTGTCTGTAACTCCAACTCTAGGGGATTTGACACCCTCACACAGACATACGTGTCAACAAAAAACCAACAAAGCACATAAAACAAAAATAAAAAAATTAACCAGTAAAGTCTAAGGAGAATAATAATAAATATAGAGGGCGCTGTCTGCCTGTGCTTCTTTTTGTTTTCCAGGGTTATATGGTACTTTGAAAATTAACAACAAGATTATCAAGGCCACCAAAACAAGAAAAATCTAAGAGGAGGCTACGAGACAGAAAAACTAATAAAATAACGAATCCTGCAACAGAAAAAAGACATTTGATACAGACATAGGGTACTTTTATTAATTATGGCGAATGTTAGTATAAGATGTTGGTAACAAGATGAGCCTGGATGTGGGGTATATGGATACTGTATTACCATTCCAATTTTTCTCTAAATACAAAACCAATCGTTAAGAGAAAAAAAATCAATCAACTTCTACAATACAAAAATTAGTGTTACTAGTCTAAATAAAATAGATACTTAATAAAGTGACACCATCCTCCTAAGCCCAGGCCATTGCTTATGAAAAATACCAGGGAAAAGCTCTGTTCTCTTGAGCAGCAAGCACTGAATGTACATCAGATTTCCCAGCCCTTCTCCTCGTCTAGTAGTGACTCTCAGAAACTCACTTCTATCTCCCTCCATCCCTCATAAAAAAAAAAAAAAGAAAAGAAAAAGAAAAAAAAAAAGAATACCAAACTAAGAGAATCAGGCTTGGATGGGGAGAGAAAATACCAGAGAGAAGAGATTACTTCTGTAGAAATGGATAATCTACTCTCTGCCATATGGGGGAAAAAAAAGAATCTGTACATTGTCTTCAGCGAGCAAATTACATAAACACAAGTTAGTACTTTAATTCATCGTAAGAGAAAAAAATAAGGACCTGGTTAGATGTATACTTTTAAATTAAAAGAGCTAATTACAGGTACAGAAGAAATAATAAAAAGGCCTTTCAATTAGATTTTTAAGCATGTGAAAAATATATTCTAGTAAGCTATAAAATGTCTACATTAATCTTTAAACCATTAATACACCTTTAAAAAGACAGTTGCGCCGGGCGGTGGTGGCGCACGCCTTTAATCCCAGCACTCGGGAGGCAGAGGCAGGCGGATCTCTGTGAGTTCGAGGCCAGCCTAGTCTACAGAGCTAGTTCCAGGACAGGAACCAAAAGCTACAGAGAAACCCTGTCTCGAAAAATCAAAAATAAATAAATAAATAAATAAATAAAGACAGTTGCACAAAACCAAATGCTTTTATGTTTGTAATAACCAGATAAAATCCTAGATGTGGCATATAAAACTAGAAATATACTCCTGAGTGGCAGGCAGGGAAGATCTTGATTATGGTTTGCCTGTTCAAAAATCAGAAAAGTGACAATTCTGAGGACACCAAAATAAAACTGGTGCCTGAGAACACCACCACTGCTACTTATTATTATTATTTCATTTTTGGATAAAGGATCCCACTGTGTTGCCCATAGTGAACTCAGAAGTCAATATCCTTCATAGTACCTGGAATCAGAACACATGCCACCATATCCTCCCCTCGCGTGCTGAAATGTGTTTGAGGTCAATATCTGACAGTTCTCGGAAAATATTAAACCCTTCTTAAAGGATTATTATCATTACTCCCATGTGTCTAATTAAGAAATATAGCTGCTATGATAAACTTTAGAAAGTATTTTGTCTAAACAGACAGTACTAACTCTAAACTGTTCAAAAAATGGACTAGCAGAGGAGGGGTGCTGGAGGGATGGCTCTGAGGTTAGGAGCACTTACTGTTCTTGCAAAGGACCCCAACTACCATGTGATGGCCCATGTGTAAATCCTATTCCAGGAGAACTGACCTTTGTAGGCACCAGGTACGCTGGTGGTGCACATACATACATACAAACAAACACTCATACACATAAAAATAAAAGAAATATGTCTAAAAAGAATACACTATAGAGAAAATTCACTTGCAGGTATCAAATGAAACAAATCCAAATAAATTAGTCATTCTCAATTGTAGCGCTAGAAGAATTAACAACGGCAGACATTGGTGGTGCAATCATCAGTATCATCAAATAAATACATTCATTAGCTAACGAGAAACTATGTATGTGTGTGTGTGTGTGTGTGTGTGTGTGTGTGTGTGTGTGTGTATACTTGTTATGTATACAGTGTTATGCCTGCATACATGCCAGCAGGCCAGAAGAGAATGCCAGGTCTCTTTATAAATGGTTGTGAGCCATCATGTGGTTGCTGGGAATTGAACTCAGGACCTCTGGAAGAGCAGCCAGCACTCATAACGTCTGAGCCATCTCTCCAGCCCTAGTGAATATATTTTCAAGTGTACACACACAAAAAAAAATCTTAAAAGTCAGATACAGTGTACGTCTACAGTCCAATTAGTTGGGAACTGAGGCAGGAGAATCTCTTAAATTCAGGACTTCAAGACCAACATGAGTAACAACACAATGAGACCCTATCTAAAGAAAAAAAGATAATTTTCAAATATACACAGAAGTATAAGTAAATTTAAATTTTCTATTTATGCTTAAGTTGTGGTAGAGTACACATGACATATAACTTACTATCTTACCCACTTTCACCATGGACAAGTCAGCAGTGTTGCATATAATGGAAATACTGTGCAACCAACCTCCAGAATTTCAGAAGTATGACACTAGTATTCACAAGCAGAACTGCAGAAGAGACAAGATCTTAAATGATAGTTTAGGCTATTTAAGCTATTTTATTTTATTCTTGCCCATGTAGTCAATTACAAAATGTCGAAGGTCACTTATTTATCCCTTTACAGCAGAATCTTTTTTGTTGCTGTGGAATTTTGAAATCCTTTTCCTTTACTCAAAGCTCCACGTGGAAACCAGGATTTGTGCAACTCTACACCATGAAACCTATCATTAATCAAACTGATAGGATGCTCTTTTCAAGCTCCCTGTTTCTTCAATTAAGTCCCTGACTGAAGGCATTCACATCGCAGGTACAAATCTCTGGGGTAGCACTCCTGTGCAGTGTCATGTAACTGAATCGCTCTAGGAAGAAAGGACACCCTTTTATTTCCAGACCTCTCCTCCAAGTGGACATGAAACAATTCAGACCGCTAAGTTAGCATTCTGTTGCATTCTGGCAGTCTAGGACCAGCTTTCACAGACAACCTCCCAGACCTATCTCAAGAGCCCATCAACTGGCAGGCCTAGTTCACAGGCCGGCTGAAACACTGGACACTCACTGGTTTCCTTTTCTCTTCTGATTTAACTCGTGATAGGTCACAGGACCGCAGACACACACAGTCTTATTACAGGAGTGTTTCCCAGTTCACATTCTGACTGTTCAAACAGCAGCAGTGAGATGGAACCTGACAAGCATTCATTTGTGGCCTAGTCACATCTGTGCGATGTTCAGACAGAATGAAAAGAACTAGTTGAAGACAAAATGGGTAACCATAGTAAAACAGGGGCAGAAAAGGTGTTTGTTTCCACTGCCAAACATGATTCCCCTCTCCGTTTTATTTTGATTCTTCAGAACTGCATTCAAGACCCTATTTTGCTTCAGGGCAATAAATAAATAAAATTTAAAGAAATAAAAAACAGCAAGCATAGTTCTTGTATGGCATTAACAAAAATATTACTGACATTTTTAAAACTGTATTCTAAAATTGGTTGGGGTGTGTGTGTAGGTCAGAGGACAAATTGCTAGTATCAGTTCTTTCCCCCATGAGTTCTGGAGATGCAACTGAAGCAAATGTCCTTACCACATCACCCCCCCTCCCACTCCCCGAAAAAAAAGTGTCTATTTAAAAGTAGTTAAAAGTAACTCTTAGGTGCTGAGAGTCAGGACACAGAAAACTAATAAAATGCAGATAACTACTGAAGCCCAAACTAAATCCACTCCCAGTGATCACATGCTGAGCCCTGCCTCTCTGATTTCTGCAATGGAACCATATTCCCTAATCCCCAAGTATTTGAAAGCTATATAAAGCTCCTTTAGGGGCACTTGTTTCCCACAACTCTCTGCCAGGAAGTTAAGACAAGGGCATGCAGAGGCCTTAATGCCCAAACTGGAAAGCTTTAGGCTAAGACTCTGATTAGAGATTAACTGCCTCTCTGAGCACCTGAAGCATATTTTAAATGCTTCTCGATGTTCTCATTTTTGTGTGCAGATATCGCCTCAGTGCTGTATAAATTAGTCATACTGTAAGCTCTATTTTAGACGCTGTGTACAGGACATATATAGAACGGCCCACAGCAGTGGGAAACGTGCATGGACCCACATCTGAGCTGGGTGCGAAAGTCAGGTGGGTTCCATGAATGCTCTGATGGTCATTAAAACTATCCATCCTGCTCCCTGTTCTCAATGATTTTCTTCGAGCTAGGATAAGCATGAAAGGAGGGAGGGCATGTGATTCCGCAAACTGCCCAGGAATAGGAAGGTACCCGGCTTCCCACCCATGCCGCCGGAAGGTCCTCACCTCCAGCTTGTCGGTGAGCTCCTTGTGCATCTGCTCGTACTGTCGGCTCATGTCCTGGTTCCTCTCGAGCAGTGCCTTGCCTAGCCGGGCCGCCAGCACTAAGTCCTTCTCCTTCTGTCGGATCACCGACAGCAGCTCGGGATCCTGGGTGGACGGAGGCGGCCCGTGCCCCTCCGCCGGAGACCCCGGCTCCGCCTGTAGATGCTCCCCGGGATCGGACGACCGCTCCCCGGCCGCCAGCAACACCAGCTCCTCCTCTAAGGCCAGTTCCAGTTCCCCGGGGCCCCCGGGGAAAGAGACGAGGGCGGCGGCGGCCGCGGCGGCGGGACTCCCGACTGCGTCCCCGGCCCCAGCGGGCAGCTCCATGCAGCAGGCGCTGTCCGGCTCGGCGGGTGCTGAAGCTCGGCCGGCCAAGCCCAGGCAGAAGGCGGACATGGCCCGCGCGCGCCGAG
>NC_022010.1:5689428-5693175 GCF_000317375.1 Microtus ochrogaster
CGCGCTTCCGGCCGCGCCCCTCTCCCCGCCCCTGGGCCGGCGCCTGACGCGCGCGAGCACCTGTTCGCCGCGCTCGCGCGGGATTCGCCGCCGCTCGGTTCTCCTCAGCCGCGCCCAGGTGGCGCCGGCTTAACCCCGACGTGGCCTCACGCGTCGCCAGGCGGCTGCGCTCGCCGCCCGTGGGGACACCCGGCGCATCCCGAGAGGGCCGCAGCCGCTCCTCCGGCACAGCCACACCCCCGGCCTCCGGTCGTCCCGTGGCCACGCCCCCTGCGCGCTCACCTAAGGGTGTGGCTCTCCGCCCCCGCGACTCCCACCCTCGCGGTGGGCACTCGGCCACGCCCCCAGCCTCGTTCTCGCCCGGGTGTGGCCACGCCCCCCGCGCGCTCACCTCTGGGTGTGGCCTCCTCCGGACTCCCACGCTCTCACCTCGGAGGGAGCTCTGCGGCTGGCGCGCGCATCCTTCCGGCGCCTCCGCTTCCACCCGGGGCCTAGCGTGAATCTCAGTCCCGATCCCTGAAGTGACTGGGTCTTGTGTCTTCGACGAGGCCGCGGACAGTTCTGTGGGTCAGGTAGCCAAGCAGCAGCGAGCCATAAGCAGTCCGGGAATTTCGACCTGGACTCCTAGGAGAGCTAAGCAGTCGGGAGAGGGAGCCCTAGAGAAACAGGAGGCGGAGGAATGACTTGGGGGAACCCAGCATCTTGACGCTGATGACTCAGGGATATGAGCAGATGCTTCCACCAGCAGCCGAGAGAGAAAAGGTTTTGTGGAGAAATAACGGAAAAAACTGCTCACAGATGGAGAATACGAAACAAAGACTTTCCTCAGTAAAGAACGACCCTGTGTGGTGTCCAGCTTTTCGTTTGATTGTTCTATGTGCATTATTTTAATCCCACAAGGATTTTACAAAGTGCTGTCATCCTTTCAGTTTGCATGGGAAGAAACTCAGGCCCGAGATTTGGGCCCTGCCAGGCAGACTCCAGGATTCCCAGTAAATCATTAGTCTTTCTTAACATATGACCTGTCTTAAGGAAGATAAGTGGAGATTTTTTTTTTTTTTAAATATGGGTTGAAGCCGGGCGGTGGTGGCGCACGCCTTTAATCCCAGCACTTGGGAGGCAGAGGCAGGCGGATCTCTGTGACTTCGAGACCAGCCTGGTCTACAAGAGCTAGTTCCAGGACAGGCTCCAAAACCACAGAGAAACCCTGTCTCGAAAAAACAAAAAAAAAAAAAAATATATATATATATATGGGTTGATTCAGTACATGCTTCCTGGAGAGAGAAAAGCAGGACGACTCCACAGGGTGACTGCCAGTCAGGCCTTTCTTTGACCGTACCGGTGATGCTGTGTGCCTCTTTTTTTAAATTCTGTCGAAAGCCAGAGCTGGTCTTTATTGTTTCCTTTTCCTCTTCAATGACAATCTAGTTTTTAGTGAGGTCATACCTTGGCACTTTACATCCCGGTGAAATGGAAATTTTAGGACACCCAGAAGTTGAGACGTTTCTCGTGGGTTTTGTCCTTTATTAAATACAGAGCCTAACCAATTACCATGTATGCCAATCCAGTTTCAGACCAAAGGCAAGAATCAACCCAAAAGGTCTGGAGCCTAGGGGCTGGCTTTGGGAAAAAGACACAACAAATTTGTTTGTTGTTGTTTTTTGTTTGTTTTTCGAGACAGGGTTTCTCTGTGTAGCTTTGGAGCCTGTCCTGGAACTCACTCTGCAGTCCAGGCTGACCTCATATTCACTGAAATCCAACTGCCTCTGCCTCCCAAGTGCTGGGATTAAAGGCGTGCACCACCACGGCTAGACACAGAAATTTTTTGAGCTAAAATAGTCACTTAGCTGCAGTTCCATGGAGCAATGGACTGTTCCAGTAGATTTTATTATGTCCTGTCACACGCACCTTGGGTAGAATTTGTAGGTCCTCGCAGACTTGCAGATGAAGCTCCCCTTTGCCATGTTTGAAACACAAAAGGATAAATCTCTTATCTACATGGAGGCACAAATGGAGAACAACAGAATTTCCTAAGCAAAGGGATCTTGGGCTATTCACTTTTCTTTAATGCAGAAAGACACACCTGGAAAAGAGTGGTTCGCTGGCCTTCATTTAGTCGTTGCTATGGAAATGAACTACTGCATGATTGATTTTAGCTTCTACCTTCTGCTTTTTTAATTTGTTGAAACAAGGTCTCATGTAGTCCCTGCTGGCTATAAACTTACCATGTAGCTGAGGATGACTTTGCAGTTGGAATCTTTCTGCTTCCATCTCAGGAGTGCTAGGTTTGCAAGTGTGCATCCAGATGGAAGTAATCATTTCTTACTAAAGTTTGCTCGTAAGTAGTATGTTTCTATAAATGTCCAAAAAAGGTCAGGTTAAGTATGGAGAACTATTCAAAATCATGCTTTTTTTGTTTTGTTTGGGTGTTTGAGTGTTTGTTTTTTGAGACAGGGCTGCTCTATGTAACCGCTCTGGCTATCCTGAAACTCTCTTTGTAGACCAGGCTGGCTTTGAACTCACAGAGATCTGCCTGCCTCTGCCTCCCAGGTGCTAGAATTAAAGGTGTGAGCCACCACCACCCAGCCAGAATATGTTTCTTAAACTCTTTGGTCTCAGAATCACTATATACTCTTAAAAGTTATTGAAGACATTAAAAACAGGTATTTAGAGCCAGAAAAAAAAATAGTGAGTTAACCCAGACCCAGAAAGACAAATATAATATGTACTTACTCATAAGCAGATATTAGATATAAAGCAAAGGAAAACCAGCCTACAGAGAACACAACTCCAGAGAACCTAGACAGCAAAGAGAACCCTAAGAGAGACATACGTGGATCCACTTAGGAAGGAGAAAAAGACAAGACCTGAGTAATTTGGGAGTGTGGGGGCCTGGGAGGAAGGTGGAAGGGGAGAGCAGAGGGAGGAAGAGGAGTGAGAAAATGTGTAGCTCAATAAAAACAATAAAAATTACCATTATTTAACATAGGTTTAGATATTTATAATTGCCATATGAGACACTGAAATATAGAAGAGGTTCTAATATATTTAAAAATACTTCTAATAAATACGTTATAAAATATGTATATTATGAATAATTATATCCCCAAATTAAAAATTAATGAAGCTGGGCATGGTGGTACCAGGCCTTGGGGGCAGAGGCAGGTGGATCTCTGTATTCAAGGCCAGCCTGGTCTACAAAGTAAGTTCAAGGACAGCCAGAGCAGTTATACAGAGCAACCCTGTCTCAAACAAACAAAAGCTAATGAGAAAAGTGGCATTTTTCATTTTGCAAATATCTATAAGGTCTACTTTAACAAAAAAAAGTAACTTTTGTGATACTCAACTTGATAGTTTTAAGATTTTTAAAAAGTTCTGTCTCTGTAGGCATGTGCACACCAGTGCAGTTGTCCAAGGAGGCCAGAAAAGGGCATGGGAGCCCCTGAAAGCTGAAGTCACAGGCAGCTGAAAGCCACCCAGTGTGGGCGCTGAGAGCTGAACTGAGCTCCTTTGGGGAAGCAGTGCCAGCTCCTAACCCTTGAGCCATCTCTCCAACTGGTGATGCTTTATTTTGATTACACTGTATGAATTAAAATCTGTTCTCAGCGGGGTAGTGGTGATGCATGCCTTTAGTCCCAGCATTCAGGACGCAGAGACAGGTGGATTTTTGTGAGTTCGAGGCCAGCCTGGTCTACAAGAGCTAGTTTCAGGACAGGCTCCAAAGCTACAGAGAAACCCCGTCTGAAA
>NC_022010.1:5693364-5693900 GCF_000317375.1 Microtus ochrogaster
AGAGGAACATTTTAATAACCTTTTTGAATCTTTTTTTTTTTTTTGGTTCTGTACTGATATTGATCCTGTTGAATGGATCTTTAGGCAATGTATGACTTATTCTGTAATCATATACTTTGGTAATGTGGAAAGTAAATTCATTGAGTTATGCAAATCTTCCAAATATTGTCACTTGATTGCCATTTGATGTGCTTGATGTAGAATCAAAAGAATAATATTTATTTCACATAGTGACTTCAGTAATTCAGGAGGCTAAAGCATGAAGATGCTGCAATTTTGAGGCCAGCCTGAGCTACATAGTCAGTTCAGCATCACCCTGGGCTACAGTGTGAGATCCTGTCAGTACTTACTATTAAAGTCTAAGTATTGGGACAGTTCTAGCTCACTGAGATGAATATGCATTTTCCAAAAGTCTGCTAGAAAAATTACAAATTTTATAATTGATAATAGAGATTGTCAACTGTTTTTTTTAAGATTTATTTATTTATTATGTATAAAACATTCTACCTCCATGTATCCCTGCAGGCCAGAAGAGA
>NC_022010.1:5694000-5701296 GCF_000317375.1 Microtus ochrogaster
GCACCAGATCTCATTACAGATGGTTGTGAGCCACCATGTGGTTGCTGGGAATTGAACTCAGGACCTCTGGAAGAGCAGCCAGTGCTCTTAACCACTAAGCCATCTCTCCAGCCCCCTGTTAACTTGTTTTACTTGAAGTGATATCTTACTTTATTAATTCTTGACAAAATCTGAATGCTGTCATTTATCATTCACTGAGTTCAAGTAAAAATGCTATTTCCTGAAAAACAAGCATGACTGTCTTAACTCTTGACTCTAATGATTTAAGTGTCTGATCTTAAGACAACTGTCATGCCCTAGTATGCAGTAGAAATGTTTTGCATACAGTTCTTATTTCGTTATTCAAAATATCTAAAGGATAAGCACTTTTATTAAACAATCTTTTTATTTTACATACCAATCCCAGTTCCCTCTTCCTCCCCTCCTCCTACTACCCTCACCCCACTCCCCATCTGTAGTGATAGGAGCGGTGGGGCTGCCCCGGCTCCCACATGGCTAGCTTATGCCTGAAATAATTACACAGAAACTGTATTCTATTAAACACTGCTTGGCCCATTAGCTTTAGCCTCTTACTGGCTAGCTCTCACATCTTGCTTTAACCCATTTCTAATAATGTGGGTAGCCCCACGAGGTGTGGCTTACCAGGAAAGATCTTAACCTGCGTCTGTTTGGACTGGGAGATTCATGGTGACTGCCTGACTAGGCTTCTTTCTCCCAGCATTCTGTTCTGTTTACTCCACCTACGTAATTTTCTGTCCTATTAAAGGGCCAAGGCAGTCTCTTTATTTAACCAATGAAATTAACACAAAACAGAAGACTCTCCCCTATCACCCATCCATTCCTCAGAGAGGGTGAGGCCTCCCTTGGGGAGTCAACAAAGTCTGTCACATCACTTGAGGCAGGGCCAAGGCCTTCCTGTATCTAGGCTGAGCAAGGTATCCCTCCATAGGGAATGGGCTCCAAAAAGTCAGTTCATGCACTAGGGATAAATACTAGCTAGTTTCATGACAGGTGGCCCCACAAACTGCCCAAGCCACACAACTGTCACCCACATTCAGAGGGCCTAGTTCAGTCCTATTCAGTCAGTCCAGAGTCAGTGAGCTCCCTCTAGCTCGGATCAGCTGTGTTTGTGGGTGTCCCCATCATGGTCTTGGCTCCTCCCTCTCTATGATTAGACTCCAGGAGCTTGGCCCAGTGCTTACCTATGGATCTCTGCATCTGCCTCCATCAGTTGCTGGATGAAGGTTCTATGATGACAATTAAGGTAGTCATCAATCTGCTTACAGCGGAAGGGCAAGTAAGGCCCCCTCTCCTCTATTGCTTAGATTCTTAGCTGGAGTCATCCCTGTGGATTCCTGGGAGTTTCCCTAGTACCTGGTTTCTCACTAACACCACAATGGCTCCCTCTATCAAGACATCTCTTTGTTTGCTGTCCTTCTTTGTCCTTCCCCCAACTGGACCATCCCAATCCCTCATGTACATAAACTATTTCTAATGATGGATGGTGTTCTTCTCTTCCCTTTCTCCCCTCCCCACTCCCCTTTTACCTTCTACCCTCTCCCCAAACTCCCACTTTACTCAGGAGATCTTGCCTATTTCCCCTTCCCAGGGGGAGCCCTGGGAAGGGCTCTCTTGGGTCTTTCTTGTTTCCTGACTTCTCTGGGGTTGTGGACTGTAGGCTGGTTATCCTTGCTTTATGTCTAATATCCACTATGAGTATGTCCATACTGTGTTTGTCTTTCTGAGTCTGGGTTACTTCGCTCAGGATGTTTTTTCTAGTTCCAAAGGATAAGTACTTAGGAACTCTACGTTTAATAAAACTATCACTTTGCTAGCAACATTCTTGGGTGAAATTAGGGCTTTTTTCTTTACATGAAAACATGAAAGGGAAGGATAAAAAGAATGCCTACCAATACACCCCGATTCCTGCTGTCATTTGCATCCTCGGTGTCCCCCAAAAGTCCATATGCTAAAGACTTAGTCCCCAGCATTCCACTGTTGGTTGGTGGTGGGCCCTTTAAGAGGTGGAGCCTAGGTCCTGGAGAGATGGCTCAGTGGTTAAGAGTACTGGCTGCTCTTCCAGGGATCCTGAGTTCAATTCCCAGCAACTACCTGGTGGTCAACTATAATGAGATCTGGTGCCCTCTTCTGGCCTGAATGTTATATACATAATAAATAAATCTTTAGAAAAAAGAAAAAGAGGTGGAACCGGGTGGTGGTGGCACACACCTTTAATCCCAGACAGGGTAGCTCTGGCTGCTCTGGAACTAGATCTGTAGACCAGGCTAACCTGGAACTCACAGAGACCTGCCTGTTTCTGCTTCTTGAGTGCCAGGATTAAAACCTTGAACCACTACAACCTGGCAAGTTCCACAGCCTTAACATTTATACTACAGTATCAGCAGGCTCTTTAAGATCTTCTGCAGTTGGTGGCCCCACCTTTTGAAGGCTGGTTTAGAACCATTTGGGACCATTAGGTCAGTCTCCACAGAGTGAGCAGCTACCTGCTTGCACAGAAATTAGTGCTAGGATTTAAGACACAGCAAAACAAAGACAGGACAGCTCTCAGGTTTGTAAGAAGCTTATTACTAGATTCATTCTGCTTTGTGCTAGAACCAGGCAGCTAAAAGACACTTAGCATTATGTTCCAAGAGCTTTATATCACATGCTCTCATTTAAGCCTCAGAGTAACCATAGAAAGTTAGTGTGTAACCCCTGTATCCCAGAACATGGTACTACCATGGCAGCATCATGTGCCTAACTCTAAGATGCATGTTTTTAGTTATAATGTCTCATTTCATGTTTTTGAAAAGATTTATTTATTATTTTTATTGAAGTATATGTATGTGTTCCTTTGTGAGTTCATATACATCACATGTGTGTAGATACCCATGGAGGCCAGAAGAGAGCATCAGACTCCTTCTGATGGTACTGGAGATAAAGGTGGTTGGGGACTGATTGATGTGGGTGCTAGCAACTGAACCTGAGTCCTCTTGCAAGAGCAGTGCATGTTCTTCACCACTGAGCCATGTATCCAACCCTCATTTCACACTCAATCCATTAAGACATATTTTTACTGCCAGCTGGTTATGCTCTAGACTGTTTTAGCATACTACCATGCACAGACTTCCACAGAAACACCATTATATCACAAAGAGCAAAATGTGAAATTTTCCTTCTTAGAAATTCTCATATTTCAGTCAGGCTGTGTTGGTGCACGCCTTTAATCCCAGCACTCAGGAAGCAGAGGCAGATGGATCTCTGTGAGTTCAAGGCCAGCCTGGTCTACAGAGCGAGTTCCAGGACTGGCTTCATAGCTACTGGGAAGCCCTGTCTTGAAAAACCAAAAAAAGAAAAAAGAAATCCTCATATTTGTAAATATGACAACACACATCCAATTTTTCCAAGTTGTTTATTTCTATTAACATCTTGATCTGTAAAAACCAGGAAGTGTAAAAAAACAAAAACATCTCCCAAGGGAAAAAAATGTTCCTGAAAAGCCAAGTGTTGAAGCAATATGAAGAGTTGGTGAAATGGGTGATAAAACAAGTCTGCAGTTGGCATTTTCATGCAGAGTGGTGTGTGTGCACGTGTATGTGCGCTTCCAGCTGCTTATTATGTTTGAGAACCAGTTACAGAAGCATCATAATCTCCAAAGAATCCCAAAATGTTATCCAAGCCCTTAAATGTCTTTTGAGTTGAGCTGCTTCAACATTTTGCAAAATGTAGCATATACACTTGCACTGCTTCTCAAGTCGATTTTCAGGCTTTTAAAAGAGGGACTCTTACTTTTGGTGGCTGGCGCTTGCCAGCATCAATCTTTATCAGATACCCTCCCCTGCCTGGTATAAAAATATGAATTTAGCCAGGCAGTGGTGGCACACGCCTTTAATCCCAGCACTCAAGAGGCAGAGGCAGGTGGATCTCTGTGAGTTTGAGACAAGCCTGGTCGACAAGAGCTAGTTCCAGGACAGGCTCCAAAACTACAGAGAAACCATGTCTCAAAAAACCAAAAAAATAAAAGTAAGAATTCTGCCACCGTCAGTCAAAGCTTCACCTTGCCTTTACCCTGGTACACTCTGCATCCGTCTCTTCCTGCAGCATCTACTTCTTTCCAACACCGTTCCTGCCCATGTTTTCTTCCCAGATAAGAGCTCTGCTGGGTTTTGGGGTATCTCTCAAACAGCCATACATTACAAGCTTAGTCCTTAGCCCATGACACAGTTTGGAGGAGGTAAAATTCTTTAGGAGGGGAGGACTTTGGGGAAGAAGGGTGGTGGGGATACGTTATTGAGGGGGGCATTGGGACTCTAGCCCTGACTTAGGGTTTCCATTGCTTTAATGAAACACCATGACCAAAACAACTTTAGGAAGAAAAGGTTTATTCACTCATAGTTCAGTATAACGGTTCACCATCAAAAGCAGTGAGGACAGGAACATAAACAGGGCAGGATCTTAGGGGCAGGAGCTGACTCAGAGTGGTGCTGCTTACTGGCTTGCTTGCTCCTCATGTCTTGCTCAGCCTGCTTGCTTATAGAACCCAGGACCACCAGCCCAGGGATGGAAATACCCTCATTGAAGATTGGACCCTCTCCCAACAATAATTAATTAAGAAAATACCTTATATGCTTACCTATAGCCTGATTTTATAGAGGAATTTTCTCAACTGAGGCTCCCTCTTCTCAGATGACTCTAGCATGGATCAAGTTGACATAAAACTATGTCACATAAAACTGTGAATTTCCCCTTAATTTCTGTTGTTCATTGCTTGGCCACTATAATCAGCTTTGTTCACTGCAAGCCTCTGTCATGAGCTCTTGGGTTAGCCACTTCAATCACCGTGACTTTTCTCTGCTCAAGGTTCTTTTGCGAGTAGTGCCGTGAGGACCCTGTGCACTTCTCCCCAGAAATCAAAGAGTAACCAGACCGAGCAAGAGAATTGTCTTTATAATGATTCTTTATTAGTAGCTTCTATATCTAATGCATTAAGGGAGTTCACACTCTTAGTACGCATGTGAGGACCGTGATAGGCAATACACAAACAATTCAATATCACAATTATTAATCCTACTAATCCTAATCCATAAAACTGATTCCTTACTTCCATTCGGCTTATCAACTATCCATAAAACACTTCTTAACCTTAATACAACTTATCAATTAACATTTCCTAATCTTTACCAATTATCCATAAAATATCTCTTAACATTCCACACACTAAACACATGCGTTAATACATCTATGCTCTTCTCTTAACATTTCACACACGCATTAAATAGCATCATACAACCTGATATCCTCTGTAAGGGTTCTTTAGCCCTAAAAAGGACTTTTGGGTTTCTTCAGGCTGGATGCCCGACCGCACTGGGTGCTTGACAGCCAAGCTCAACTCTTGACCACGTAGTCTGTGTGGTCTGGCAATGTTCTGCTCTCGGGAGGCAAGGCATTTGGAGGATCTCACTACGAGGCTCAACAGCGTTAGGGCCATTGTGATGGTGAGATAACTGCCTTGCTTCTGCCTCTCTCTCTCTCTCTTTGTTTTTATTAATATTTTTTATTGATATTTATTGAGCTCTACATTTTTCTCTGCTCCCCTCCCTAACTCTCCCCTCCCCTCTTCAATCCTCCCCCCAAGGTCCCCATGATCCCAATTTACTCAGGAGATCTGTCTTTTTCTACTTTCTACTTCCCATGTAGATTAGATCTATGTATGTCTCTCCTCATTGTTGTCTAAGTTCTCTGGGATTGTGGTTTGTAGGCTGGTTTTATTTGCTTTATGTTTAAAAACCACCTATGAGTGAGTACATGTGATAATTGTCTTTCTGTGTCTGGGTTACCTCACTCAAAATAATGTTTTCTAGCTCTGTCCATTTTTCTGCAAAATTCAAGCTGTCGTTATTTTTTTCTGCTGTGTAGTACTCTATTGTGTAAATGTACCATGTTTTCCTTATCCATTCTTCGATTGAGGAGCATTCAGGTTGTTTCCAGGTTCTGGCTATGACAAACAAAGCTGCTGTGAGCATAGTTGAGCATATGTCCTTTCTTTTATCCCTGTTCGAAACAGTCTCCCATTTGATCCTTCTGATAGCCAGATGTCCTAGGCTATCAGTATCGAGTGGCAAGGTTACTTTTGTTACCAAGGTTACTGGTGCAGCCTTCCCCTCTGGCAGGACCAGATGGGTGTGGCAGTCTCCAAGTGGGCAAAATGTTCTCTTAATACTTCTCCTTAATAATTTTCTACTTCACACAGTTTTCTTTCTTAATTTCCTATTTTCTATATTATACTTATCCTTATAGATTTCCTACTTTGCCTACACTACAGATTCCCCTTTTTTTCTCATTCAGAGGGATCTATTTCCATGTTCATTACACCTCTGTCATGATATAACTAAGTTCCAACCAAAATAAACCTTTCATTTAATCCCCAACACCCAGAAGCAGAAGCAGAAGCAGAAGCAGGCAGAGCTCTATGAGCTTGGGGCCAGTCTGGTCTACATAGCAAATGTTAGGCCATTTGGGGTACATGAGACCTTGTCTGTAAATAAACAATTTTTCCCCTTTTTGGTTGATTCTCTCATGTTAATCACAGTACAAAGAGCTACATCACAGACTCCTTCCCCCAAGAATTCGCCCACTATCCCAGTCCAGCAGTCTTGTTTCATCTGTCCACTAATGTCCTGGCCACTGTTGTTTTTGGAAGCAGACTTGGACCAGAATCTCAGCTCTGATACCTACGAGCTGGTCAACATTGGGTCTCTAGGCCACAGTTACTAAATAGACTTGCCTAGTTAAATGAGAGGGGTTGTTTGTTTGTTTTTTTTACTTGGTTTTGTTCATTTATTTTTGTTTGTTTTGAGTCAGGTTCTCCTGTAGCCCAGGCTAGCCTCAAGCTTGCAACAAGCCCAAGAATGACCCTGACCTTCTTATCTTCTTGCCTACACCTCTGAGTTCTGGGATTATGGGCCAGTGCCACTAAACCCAGTTTTAGGTGATAGGGATAGAATCCAGGGCTTCACGCGTGCTAGATAAACAACTAAGCTAGATTTCCAGCTCAAGTTGTTTTTTTTTAAAAAATATGTTATTGTCTGTGTGTACACATGTATGTTGTGTATGTGTGAATGTGGGCACCCATGTGTCATAGTGCATATGTGGAAATCATTCTTTTTATCATAGGCTCTGGTGACCAACTTAAGTTGTCAGGCTTAGCCGGGCTGTGGTGGCGCACGCCTTTAATCCCAGCACTCGGGAGGCAGAGGCAGGCGGATCTCTGTGTGTTCGAGACCAGCCTGGTCTACA
>NC_022010.1:5701396-5706331 GCF_000317375.1 Microtus ochrogaster
AGGCTTAAGTTGCATGTGTTTTGATCTGCTGAGCCATCTCTCTGGTCCTTAGTTTGAATACTTAATGTCCCCCTGTAGTGATATTTTATTTGTACATTAATAAAATAAAGTTTGCATGAAGATCAGAGTGCAAAGCTAAACCAGGAGAGGCCAGATTGTGGTGGCACATACCTTTAATCCCAGAATTTGGGAGACAGAGGCAGATGGATCTCTGTGAGTTCAAGGCTACCCTGGGCTACACAAGATTGATCCAGAAATAGAACCAGATGGCTCACACCTTTAATCCAAGTGTTTGGGAGTCACATACCTTTAATCCCAGCTTTAGGAAGGTGGAGACAGGAGCAATATGGCTGGGTGGAGAGAGGAATATAAAGGAGAAGAGACAGGAATTTAGGAGAGTGTGGAATCTGAGGTTTGGTGGAGCACAGTGCAGTCTAGAAGTCTGGGGATCACCCCTTCTATCTGAGCATTGGGAGAGGTAAAAGTTCTCTTAGTGGCTTAATGCTCTGCTTCTCTCATCTTCGACTTTAACCCCTATATCTGACTCTGGGTTTTGATTAATTAAGACCAATTAGAATTCATGCTACATCTCCCAGGGGGTCCATGTTCTAAGTATGTGTTCTCTAGAGAAGGGCTTTGGTAGGCAGTGGAACCTTTAAGAAGTGTAGTCTAGTGAGAGACCCTTGGGTGGCTGAAGGAGATTGCAAAAGACTATGACTCCCTGCCCTCTGTTTTCTTCTAGGCCATGAGCTGAATAGTTTTGCTGCAACTGTGTGCTTACCATGAAGGCCACCTCACTAGCCAAAGCAAAGGGCTTTAAAAATGAACCAACATAATATTTTTTTTCTTTCTAAGTTACATATCTTGGCATTCTGCTACAGTGATAGGAAGCTGATTAATACAGGGCTCTATTCCACAGAGGCTACAACATGAGCAGGGGAGCATTTTTCTCTATTTTAGGAGTTTGTGTTAAAACTAGCCATCCCACTTAGGCAAACAGAAGTTTTGGCTTGAAGGTGGTACACTCCCTTAGTTCCACCCATTCTGGAGACTTCCCTGAGTTCAGGCGCATGAGTGAATTCAGGCTGGGCAGCATAGTAGAGAGAAAGAGCCCAGATAACTGTGCTCGGGATTGAGTTGCTCCCAATATTGATTAAAATGCTCCCTCCCTCCCCTGCTGTGACGCTCCAGCAGTCCCCATTGCCCAAACCCACCAGAAAATGACTGCTTTATACCCAAGTTGGCTGTTTTCGTTTCTTCCAATGGCCATATCTAGAAAGATTTGTGGTCTAATTTTCTGTATGTTCACATTCTCGTGCTTCTTTTCCACAATCTTGGCCCCAAACACATTGCTGATATGTTTTGCTACATACATCACTCAGCCAAAACTGTTTAAACACGCTTCCTAGTTTTATTTCAGTTTTAAGAATTTGCCAAACATTTGCTGTATCTTTCCACATTACGTTCCAGTTTAAGCTTTTGGCAGAGAAGTGTTTTATATCTCTTGATTTCGCTCTTGCTAGCATTGCTTTTTCCAGTGAAATTCCTCCCATGTTTTTCCCTCTTTATTTTTCTTTGTCAATTTTAGGGTAAATTCAGATTTTACTGAAACAGTCTACCATCTTGGTTTCCAGATAACTAAAAGACTTCCAGCATCGTTATTAGTAGTAGTAGTATTTGATTTTTCAAGACTGGGTTTCACTGTAGCTTTGGCGCCTGTCATGGAACCAGCTCTTGTAGACCAGGCTGGCCTCAAATTCACAGAGGTTCACCTGCCTCTGTGTCTCAAGTGCTGGGATTAAAGGCCACCGCTGCCACCGCTGCCACCACTGTCACCACTGCCACCACTGCCCTGATGCAGCATTATTTTTAAAAATTACAATTCTTGCCAGGCGGTGGTGACTCAACAAGAGCTAGTTCCAGGACCGGCTCCAAAGCTACAGAGAAACCCTGTCTCAAAACAAAACAAAAATCCCAGTAGCTACACTAGTTTGCCATAGAAACTGGGCAGTGCGTGCCTTTAATCACAGTGGTGCACACCTTTAATACCAGAGCTAGAGAGGATTATAAAACAGGAAGTGACAACTCAGTCTCATTCTGAGATTCTTGGAGGTAGGATCGCCATTTCAGACAGAGGTAGAGGTGAGAGCCAGTGACTGGCTGTTTGCTTTTCAGACCTTAAGGTTGAGCCCCAATTTCTCTCTCTGAGTTTTTATTTATTGTGCTCCAAATAATATATATTTTTATAGGACTTGGGTTGTAGTGTAGGGCTCAGAGCAACTTGGTACACACCTGTCAAGACAAATTCACTAAAAACCAACCAGAAAGTAGGCCTGAGTCTCAGTTACCCTAAGGTAACACCTGACTCCAGAAAAGACCACAAACTGGGACCACCCAGACACCACCCAGGAACAGACCAATCAGCATCCAAAGGAAATACCTACTGTTTCAACCATTTTAAACAGGATCACCTGATGTCCCTTAGCCCAGCACACACCCATCCCCTAACCAGGACACTTCTAAACAAATGTCAGCCAATCAGGGGTCCTGAACCTTAGAAATCCCTCATCCCACCCTCTGCTATTATAAAAACCTCACACCAACTGAGCTTAAAGGTCTCTGATCATGCCAGTGTGTTGGACACATGGAGAGTCCAAGTTTGAACTTGAATAAAGGCTCTTTGCTTTTACATATAGTATTCTATAGTGGCATATTATTTGTGTTTTATTTATTTATTTATTTATTTTTTTTTTTGGTTTTTCGAGACAGGGTTTCTCTGTGGCTTTGGAGCCTGTCCTGGAACTAACTCTGTAGACCAGGCTGGTCTCGAACTCACAGAGATCCGCCTGCCTCTGCCTCCCGAGTGCTGGGATTAAAGGCGTGCGCCACCATCGCCCGGCTCTCTGTGGTTTTGGAGCCTGTCCTAGAACTAGCTCTTGTAGACCAGGCTGGTCTCGAACTCACAGAGATCCGCCTGCCTCTGCCTCCCGAGTGCTGGGATTAAAGGCGTGCGCCACCACCGCCCGGCTATTTGTGTTTTAATAAATAAAGCTTGCCTGAATATCAGAGGGCAAAGCAGCCATACTAGTCAGCCATATAGGCCAGGGAGTGGTGGCACATACCTTTAATCCCAGGACTCAGGAGGCGGAGGCAGGTGGATCTTCAAGGCTACCCTGGGCTACACAAAATCAGTCCAGAAACAGATTCATGTGGTGGTGGTTCACACCTTTAATCCCAGTGTTTGGGGGGTGTTGTAGGGAGTGTGGGGCTCCTTGTTTGTCCCGGCCGCCCTGCTACCTTACACCTGAAATAATCACACAGAAATTGTATTAATTAAATTACTGCCTGGCCCATTATCTCTAGCCTCTTATTGGCTAACTCTCCCACATCTTGATTTAACCCATTGCTATTAATTTGTATAATACCACGAGCTCGTGGCTTACCAGGGAAGATTCAGCATGTCTGACCTGGCAGCTCCATGGCAGCTCTCTCTCTGCCCTTCTTCCCAGCATGCAGTTCTGTCTACTCCACCTACCTAAGTGCTGCTCTATCAAAAAGCCAAGGCAGTTTCTTTATTCAACCAATGAAAGCAACACATAGACAGAAGAACCTCCTACACCAGGGGAAGTCATACACCTTTAATGCCAGCATTAGAGAGGTGGAGACAGGAGTGATAGGGATGGGCAGAGAGAGGGATATAAAGGGGACGAGACAGGAACTCAGGGGAATGTGGAGTCTGAGGATTCATGGAGACAGGATCTTATCCTTTCGGTCTGAAGATTCGGTAGCAGTAAAAGGTCTCTCTAGTGGTTGGCTGCTTGGTTTTTCTGATCTTCAGTTTAACCCTAATGTCTGTCTCTGGGTTTTTATTATTTGTGTAACAGGATTTAGGATTTGGTCTCCATGGTGATCTTTTGGGGATCCCTGCAATCTTGGCATAACTGTAACTCAGAGGTAGAATTCTTGCCTAACGTGTATGAGGCCTTGTGTTCAATCTCCAGTACTTAAAAAAATAAAATAATAAACAGAATGCACTGAAAGATGCCTTGTTGGTGTGTGTGTATTGTGGGATGCTGCAATGTATGTAGTTTGGGTTCTGGAAACCTGACTAGAGTTGGTGATGGAATGAAGAAAGGATGGAGACAGACAGACACATGTAAAAAGCTAGGTTCAAGTGACTGTGTGCTCTTTTGGAGCCATATTTATAACCACTGCATGGAGCCTTACTGTCTTTATTACATGCAATGCAGGGAGAGGGTTGGCTTGGCTCAGTAGGAGCACTCTGTAGGTGAGCAGTATCAGGCTATAAACTGGAGGAGGAAGACTCAACAGTTTTGATAACACTCATCACTCGCTCCCACAAGGAACCCCCTGAGGAAAACTTTGCCTCCCTCTGAGCCTGGCACAATTTAGGAAATGGCTTTGATGATTTCCCATGGGTCCAAGGTCTTATGGTCCTTGGTATAGTCATGCCCATGGGAACAACACAGATTCACTCAGGACTTCACTCCCTCAAGGCTTCCTCTATTGCCTACTCTGGGATAATAGTTGGCAGAACACACCAGAAATAAACCAGAGTTTCTCTGTGTAACCCCCCTGGCTGTCCTGGAACTCATTCTGTAGACCTGCTGACCTTGAATTTTCAGAGATCTGCCTGCCTCTGACTCCCAAGAGCATGCACCGCATCAATTAATGATAAATGACTTTTACAATTAATAAAATATTTTATGAGCAGACTGGAGAGATGGCTCAGAGGTTAAGAGCATTGCCTGCTCTTCCAAAGGTCCTGAGTTCAATTCCCAGAAACCACATGGTGGCTCACAATCATCTGTAATGAGGTCTGGTGCCCTCTTCTGGCGTGCAGGCATACACACAGACAGAATATTGTATACATAATTAATAAATATTGTAAAAAACATTTTATGAGCCAATTAA
>NC_022010.1:5706833-5708146 GCF_000317375.1 Microtus ochrogaster
CAGGCAATGCTCTTAACCACTGAGCCATCTCTCCAGCCCCCCCCCCCCAATTAATCTTTTAAAGCTCCCAAGTTATACAGAGAATCCAGTAGAGTATATCAGGACAGTTGGGCAATAAGAATTTGTTGAGGGATCCTGAGAGGTTAGTGTGAGTTTGCTTTTCATGTAAACATTATTAGGGCTTAGAGAATTTTATCAAACACCTTAATCTCCATTAGTGTTTGTGAAAAAGAGTACAGTATCACTGTATCTTTATTGTTAAGATTTATTTTTATTCACGTGCTTGTGTGTGCGCTTTCAAGTGTTTATGTGCATGTGTCCAGAGTTCCACAGGGGTCAGAAGAGAGCATCAGATTCCCTGGAGCGGGAGTTACAGGTGACTGTGAACCACCCAACGAGGATGCTGGGAACCAAACTCAGGGCCCCTGGTAGAGCAGCATGTGTTCTCAACTGCTGAGTCATCGCCCCACCTCTGTCCTAGCATAGCTTGTCCATGGTGCTCACCACAACAACTGTAACAAATTGTTTTAAGAGTCAGCCCTGGTTTCAAGCTGAGGTTACCCAGTTACTAACTGAACAATTGTGGGCCTGCTTGTAAACCTCTCTGATAATAGGCATGTGTAGGTAAGTATTTTTATTCACTAATAGATTTTTGTGGCCTTACATGGTGCCTATTCTATAATAGGAACTTGGTATATTTTAATAATGAATACATAATTATTAATACATAGTCAGTGCTCATTAAATAAGATGTTAAAACAAGCAGGCAAAAGGATTCGTTGGTCTCAGAATGCTGGATATTTTTCATGTTAAAATGATCTATACTGTTTGTTCTAACCTCTTCATTAGGCAGGAATCTGTCACAAAGAAACCATTGTGCTGTGCTGGATATTATGCAGCAAAATAAGGATATGTATGCTATGAACCTTGCCCTCAAAGACTTGATAATTAACTAAGTGTTAGACAACACAAACAGAAATAACTATAATTATAGGCAGTGCTAGAATTATATTAAACCATATATTAAACATCTTATAAATTATGCAATGCTTATTGTTTAATCCAGAGGCAGGAGATACTGCTAGATATAGTAGCATAAAAATAAGTACAGTAGGATCGCAGAGAGATGGCAGACAGTTAAGAGCACTTGCTGCTCTCTCTTCCAGAGGACCTGGGTTCAGTCCTAGCACCCTTATGTTATGTGCATTTTCCCACAACTGGAAAGTAAGGTGCCTTTCCCAGGCTGACTGATACCTCAGCTACCTGTAACTCCAGTTTCAGGGAGCTCTGACATGCTCCGCTAGCCTCCCGGA
>NC_022010.1:5709897-5711019 GCF_000317375.1 Microtus ochrogaster
TTGTAGACCAGGCTGGTCTCGAACTCACAGAGATCCGCCTGCCTCTGCCTCCCAAGTGCTGGGATTAAAGGCATGTGCCACCACCGCCCGGCTTCAGTGGCATTTCTTATATTCACATTGCTGTGTAACCACCCACACCACCATCACCACCTACCCACACAACTGGTTATCTCATAGACCAAACTCTATAACCACTAAACAACAACTCCCCACACCAAATTCTGGTGTTCTTCTCTATTGCTTTCCACATTTTTGCCTTGAGGCTGGGTCTCATTTTATAAAAAATTTATTTATTCAGTGTGTGTGTGTGTGTGTGTGTTAGGTATGGTATTTGTATTGCGTGTGTGTGTTGAGCTGCATGTGTGTGTTGTGTATGGTATTTGTAATGTGTGTGTGTGTTGTTATGTGTATGGGGTGTTGGGGAATATGATTTTCAGGTGTGTGATTTTTTGTTTACGCCGCATTTGTGTAACTCTGAAGCTGTGTCACTGTGCCTATTTAAAACACTTGGTGGTCCTAATAAAGAGATGAACACCAATAACGAGGGAGGACCAAGGATAGGCAGGGCTGGCAGGCAGAGAGTATAATAGGAGGAGAGGGAGCCAGCTCTGTCAGCTATGTAGCTACACAGCAAGTAAAGAAAAGGATACAGAAATAAGACAAGATAAAAGTTCAGAGGCAATCTCTGTGAGTTCGAGACCAGCCTGGTCTACAGAGCTAGTCCCAGGACAGGCTCCAAAAAGCCACAGAGAAACCCTGTCTCGAAAAACCAAAAAAAAAAAAAAAAAAAAAAAGTTCAGAGGCAAACGGTAGCTGAGATAATTTAAGAAAAACTGACAAGAAACAAGCGAAGCTAAGGCCAGGCATTCATGACTAAGAATAAGCCTCTGTGAGTAATTTGTTTGGGATCTGGGTAGAGGACCCCTTAAAAATAGTCAAAAGGGCAAAAACATATCGCAGCAGTGGAGTGTGTGTGTGTGTTGTGTGGAGTGTGTGTGTTGTGTGTAGTGTGTATGTTGTGTGTAGTATACACATTGTGTGTGGAAGTCAGATGGCAACTTTTCAAAGTCAGTTCTCCATCTACTATGTGGCTCTCAGGGATTAAATTCAAGTTGGCAGGTT
>NC_022010.1:5712638-5731476 GCF_000317375.1 Microtus ochrogaster
GAGAGAGAGAGAGAGAGAGAGAGAGAGAGAGAGAGAGAGAGAGAGAGAGGAAAGAGAAGAGAGAGAAAGAGAGAGAGAGAGCGCTCAAGGAGGCCAGAAGAGGTTATTGAATCCCCCTGGAGCTGGAACTTTCCCTGGAGCCGGAATATACAGGCTGTTGTGACCCACCTGGTGTAAGTACTGGGTACTGAACTTTGGGCCTCTGCAAGATGGCATAAGCTTTTAAGCGCTGAGCCATTTCTCCAGCCATTGGCTGTGTTCTTTCGGTGTCCCTTCCTCTGGTCCTAAGCCCTCCAGTGTTTTCTACCAGGGCAAGACAAAGTGAGCATCCCACAGGTTCTGAGCATCTCATACCCAGCAGTTTTACTACAGTCTATTCGAAAGACTTTCTGGTCCCAATGCCGCCATGATCAAGACGCCGGTGGGAGTGTTTTCCCTTCTGGAGATTTATTATCTACATCCAAAGGAAGACCCTTAAATTGTTGATTGACAGGGAGGGACCAGTAGGGAGAACACATCTAGGTAATACGTGTTCTCAACTATCCCATCTAAATGTTCTGGGCCGTAGCAGAGAATTCCTCTTCTTCTTTCCTCCCCACCTCCTCTCTCCTTTTCATCCACTCCTCCTGCTCTCCCTCCCTCTCTCCTTCGTTTCTCTCCTTCTCCCCTTTACCCCCACTTTTCCTATTGTCCTCCCTGTCTCTATTATCCAGAATGGTCTTGAACCCCTAGTCAAGAGATCCTCTCGCCTCAGTCAGCCAGGTACCCAGGACTACAGGCACACACACCACCACATCCAGTTGAGGTTCTGCTGTGATATGACCTCGAGGGCTCAGGTGAGGCTAGGGAAATCTGAGATAAGCTAGAGATATGGATGTGGGCGAGTCACTGAACAGTAAGGTTGAGACATTCTGGGGACACAGGACAGTGAAAGAAAACATGAAACGGAGCTGATCAGAGTGATGGACAGGAAGTTGACTGCAGAATCAGGCTCTGTCCCGAGGGAGCTGAAGCAGAGTGTTAGATTGCTCATCTTTCTATTTGTAATTACATACCAGCACTAATGTCCAAACTGGCTGATGGTGGAGCACCCTCGCTGAGTCCAAACTGGCTGATGGTGGAGCATGCTCACTGAGGCTAAGCAGTGGGTAAGCAGACCATAGAGAGCAAATGTGAGTGATGGAACCATTTAAGCCGGGAGGAGCAGATCGCACCGTGTTATTTCACCAAAGCTGGGATCACCGGCTCGCCAGCTGCACTGAAAGGTCTGATTACATGTAAAGAACAACAGGCTCCAAAACCACAGAGAAACCGTGTCTCGAAACCCCCCCCCCCAAAAAAAAAGAACACTTTTTTAAAGTGCCGCTTGCCATCTCAAGTCTTTTATTGACTTAACTCAGTCTAGATTGCTCTTAAGAGTTAGTTTGGAGGAGGTTGGGGCCTGGAGAGATAACTCGATTAAGAGCACTGGTTGCTTTTCCAGAGGATCCACGTCCTACTCCCAGCATCTACACAAGAGTTCACCACCATCTATAACTCCAGTTCTAGAAGACCCAACACCCTCATTGGCCTCCATGGGTACCAGGTATGCATGTGGTGTATAGACATACATCCAGGCAAAACACATCCATACACATAAAATAATATATTTTTTAAACATTTAAAAAGAATTAGTTGCCAGGTGGTGGTGGTACATGCCTTTAATCTCAACACTTGGGAGGCATAAATGGGTGGATCTCTGTGTCATGAGACTATACTAGACTGTAATCTTAAACTTAACCATCACATTACTTTTACAGAATCCCATAAAAAGAACATCACCCTCATGATGGCTGGAGGCAATTCTAAAAGACAGTGTCCCTTCTCCCAACAAAGTTTGTCCTCAGGGTGGGAACACCGTTTATGGGCTGTTGGTACTTGTATAAGGTAGAGGATTGGGGTGGAAACTATGTGGGCTCAGAGATTTAAAAAAAAAGAAAAAATCAAATGGGATAATAGATAATTTTAGTGTAAGTTTGTTGTATTTACAGTCAGCTCAATTAGATTCTTTAGCTACATAGAGATTGTATTCACACTAATAATAATAGTGGGTAATAGAGTTAATACTTGTGAGCTATTATTTATGGATAATTCACATTGGTATAGATTTTTGTATATTGATACAAGTTCGAATTTTGTTATTTCTGTTCACAATATTTGTACACCTATATAAAGTTATTCCATCAGATTGTATACATGCATGTTTCTACCTCTGTTAGGACATTTTGTATATTGATACAACTTTTAGGATATATTTTCATATTGCATTATATATGATTCTTTCCTCTGATCAAGATACTTATATATTGTTTACATTTTGAGGTCATTGTCCTCATTTGCTGCACATTTGTTTACAGATTTTTTAATATCCCGATATAAAGTTTTTGTCTTTAAGTTTATACAGGTAGTAAATATTATAGGTCAATAATTGTTTGTGTCTGTTGTATTTACAGTCAGCTCAATTAGATTCTTTAGCTACATCGAGATTGTATTCTGTCTAGATAGGTAATCTTCAACCACTTCAAGGATCTATAGAACATGGCATTTAAATAATGTAGGGTTCTGTTGATGTGAGACATGATTGCTCCTAACAGCACTGATCTATTCCCGAGAGAATGTTGAGCACCGAAGACACTCCACTTGGAGTTTGTTTTCTTCTTGGCACAATTGGCCTTTGGGCAAGGAACTGCCCATGCCTCAACCACTGACAAAGTACATGGTATCCAGACTGGATAACAGGACAAGGAAAAGAACTGCCAAACTTTGCCAAGACAAGGTAAGATGGTTCTGAAAATGTTCCTGTCTCTAAAAAATGGTCTGTCAGTTATGCTAGGCCTTAGCCAAAGTTGGTTGCTTCAATGTTGTAAATGAGACTTTGGGTGATTGCTCAGGTAGCCAGTTGTCTCCATCATATACTTCTCGACACAAGTAATATTATCTCCTGTCTCAGGGCTTCGATGGGGTTGAAGACTAGATAGTTGTAGTTGCCTTCCTCTTATTATTTAGCCATACCTATTTCCGATGCAAGATTTAGATCCTTTGGAATAGAATGTTTATTAAAACATTGATCATGTGTTTCTTGCTTAATATTGTTTATGTTGGTTATAATTTTTTTTTTTCGAGACAGGGTTTCTCTGTGGCTTTGGAGCCTGTCCTGGAACTAGCTCTGTAGACCAGGCTGGTCTCGAACTCACAGAGATCCGCCTGCCTCTGCCTCCCGAGTGCTGGGATTAAAGGCGTGCGCCACCATCGCCCGGCTCTGGTTATAATTTTTTATAAATTTTTTATTGATATTTATTGAGCTCTACATTTTTCTCTGCTCCCCTTCCTGCTTATACCCTCCCCACTTCAATCCTCCCCAAAGGTCCCCATGCTCCCAATTTACTCAGGAGATCTTGTCTTTTTCTACTTTCTACTTCCCATGTAGATTAGATCTATGTAAGTCTCTCTTGGTGTCTGCATTATTGTCTAAGTTCTCTGGGATTGTGGTTTGTAGGCTGGCTTTCTTGGCTTTATGTTTAAAAACCACTTATGAGTGAATACATGTGATAATTGTCTTTCTGTGTCTGGGTTACCTCACTTAAAATAATGTTTTCTAGCTCCATCCATTTTCCTGCAAAATTCAAGCTGTCATTATTTTTTCTGCTGTGTAGTACTCCATTGTGTAAATGTACCACATTTTTCTTTTTTTTATTTATTTTTTTTAATTTTATTTATTTATTAAGGATTTCTGCCTCCTCCCCGCCACCGCCTCCCATTTCCCTCCCCCTCCCCCGATCAAGTCCCTCTCCCTCATCAGCTTGAAGAGCAATCAGGGTTCCCTGACCTGTGGGAAGTCCAAGGACCGCCCACCTCCATCCAGGTTTAGTAAGTTGAGCATCCAAACTGCCTAGGCTCCCCCAAAGCCAGTATGTGCAGTAGGATCAAAAACCCATTGCCATTGTTCTTGAGTTCTCAGTAGTCCTCATTGTCCGCTATGTAAGTCCGGTTTTATCCCATGCTTTTTCAGACCCAGGCTAGCTGGTCTTGGTGAATTCCCGAAAGATCATCCCCATTGTCTCAGTGTGATCCTGAGTGAGGTAAGCCAGACCCAAAAAGAGGAACATGGGATGTACTCACTCATATTTGGTTTCTAGCCATAAATAAAGGACAGTGAGCTTATAATTCGCGATCCTAGAGAAGCTAATTAGAAGGTGAATCCAAAGACAAACATATAGGCATCCTCCTGAATATTAACCTTCATCAGGCGATGAAAGGAGACAGAGACCCACATTGGAGCACTGGACAGAAATCTCAAGGTCCAAATCAGGAGCAGAAGGAGGGGGAGCATGAGCAAGAAACTCAGGACCGCGAGGGGTACACCCACACACTGTACCACATTTTTCTTAACCATTCTTTGGTCGAGGGGCATTTAGGTTGTTCCGGGTTCTGGCTATGACAAACAAAGCTGCTATGAACATAGTTGAGCACATGTCCTTGTGGCATGATTGAGCATCCTTTGGATATATACCCAAAAGTGGTATTGCTGGGTCTTGAGGAAGGTTGTTTCCTAATTTTCTGAGAAATCGCCACACTGACATCCAAAGGGGTTGTACCAGCTTGTGTTCCCACCAGCAATGCAGAAGTGTTCCCATTACCCCAAAACCTCTCCAGCATAAGTTGTCATCAGTGTTTTTGATCTTGGCCATTCTTACAGGAATGGAAGCTCAGAGTTGTTTTGCTTTGCATTTCTCTGATGACTAAGGATGGTCAACCAATTATCATTTTTTTTAATTTTATTTATTTATTTTTAAATTCATACTTTTAAAATATTTATTTATTTATTATGTATACAATATTCTTTCTGCGTGTATGCCTGAAGGCCAGAAGAGGGCACCAGACCTCATTTACAGATGGTTGTGAGCCACCATGTGGTTTCTGGGAATTGAACTCAGGACCTTTGGAAGAGCAGGCAATGCTCTTAACCGCTGAGCCATCTCTCCAGCGCAACCAATTATCTTTAAGAGGCGGGACCGAGTTAGGATGTGGCTTTCTGAGACCCGGAGAAAAACGGTGTGCTCTCTGTGTGGTTCCCTCACAGCACAGCTGAACATGGACTTCTTGTTCCTGTTTCATGAGTTTGCCCCTTATAATAAATAAAAATATAATTGTTTTATCTTTTAGTAGCCTGGTTATTTCAGGAACCAAATTAACTCACCATCTGTAAGTTCGAGGTCAGACTGTTCTACAGTGTGAGTTCTAGGACAATCACGACTACACAGAGAAACCCTGTCTCAAAAAGCCAAAAACGAAAAAAGAAAAATGATTTAGCTTGGTAGGTTGTGATGTGGCTTAAATAGTTCTGGGGAACATCCAAACATGAATGGATGATGGACAAATGACATTACTATGGTTACCACAATTAACCATAAAAGCAAAACTTGTTCTGGGTTAGCCTGGTTTCACTTGCTGCATTGGCTATTTCTTACCTATACTCACAATTTCCTCAGTTTGTTCCTGTGCGCAACTGAACACTCAGGTTACTGTGGTGGCAGTGTCTCTGGGGACATCCAGGACCTGGTCCAGAAGGCTTGTTTTGACATGGGAAAATTTGAAGGATACAGTTTGAGATGGCCCTGCAGTTAAGACCACTCCACTTGCAGCACAAGCCTGACCACGTAAGAGCAATCCCTGGAACTCACGTGAAGGTGGAAAGAGGGAACTGACCCCAGAGTCGTCCTCTGACCTCTACACATGCACAGATTGTGTCCGCATGCACATACATACACACAGACTATACATGGGTACACAATACGCATCATGCATACACACAGAATAATAAAATTAAAACAAGAGAAAACAGCCCCAGAGGTGGGACGATGGCTCAACATGTAAGAGTATTTCCTATTTTTTCAGAAGACTTGAGTTTGATTCCCAACATCCACGCAGGGTGTTTCACAACCTCCTTTTTTTTTTTTTTTTTTTTGGTTTTTCAAGACAGGGTTTCTCTGTGGTTTTGGAGCCTGTCCTGGAACTAGCTCTTGTAGACCAGGATGGTCTCGAACTCACAGAGATCCGCCTGCCTCTGCCTCCCGAGTGCTGGGATTAAAGGCGTGCGCCACCACCGCCCGGTTCACAACCTCTTGTAACTCTTCAGATCTAGGGCATCTGTCGCCCTCTTCTGGCCTCTGTGGAAAACTGCATTCATATGTTTACACACACACACACATGTGCACACATACACAGAAATAAATCATATATATGTATATTATATATAAATTATACATCTGTATATATATGTGTATATATACACATACATATATACATATATACATATATACATATATATATATATATGACAGCAGAAACAATTTTGTCGGTAAGAAACAAACCCCTGATCATCTCCTAATGACAGAGAAACTTTGCTATGTTGATTCCAACTGGAAAACAGTAAAAAACCATTCTGCTCACACAGACCTCAGCTATCAAGCTTACATTCATTTCTCTCTTCATGTCTTGGGTATCCAGGACCCTGTTATAGGAGGTTATGTTATGAATGTAAGCGCCAAAGGAAAGAAATTACCAAGGAAGTAACTTGAGAGCGATGGGGGGGGGGGGCTAGACAGGATGTGTATAAACTGGCAAGTACTTATAGAGTCTAAAATTCAAAGCCAGTGAACTCAATGTTCTTCCCCTTTTCTTACTTTTAGTATTTTCTTTGTTTACTGGTGAATTTCCTTTTGAAAGTTACAGGTGATCTCATCTTTGCTAGAGGCAGCAGGGAGATTGAATTTCATAACAATGTTTGCAAGGAGAGATGTGTTGGCCTTTGCTTGCTGGGGGATTTCTTTATCTGTTCAAATGAACATTGTCAAATCATTAAAAATGTCGAGTAGTGGTAGGAAACGTCACACAGAGCTGCTGTCGCAAGTATGGATAATGTCAGCAATTTTTGGTATCCTAAGAATTGAGATGTAGCCAGGTACGGCTGTACACACCTTTAAGCCAGGTACTTGGGAGGCAGAAACAGGAGGACTGCTGTGCATTTGAGGCCAGTCTTGTCTACATAGAGAGTTGCTGACCAGCCAGGGTTACATGGTAACACCCCGTCTCAAAACAAAACAGAAACACTGAGCTATAATGATACAATCTTTAGGTAAATCAGTTTCTTCATCATACTGAACTAGGGTGGGTTTTTTTTTAAAAAAAAAAACATTTCAATATAGTGACTTAATTCTCAAACCAAAACAATAAGACAAGAGAATTAAATAAAAGATACAAGAGTAGGGGCTGGACAACTTGACTACTGTGGGTGAGGCCCTAGGCTCCATTCCCAGCACCATGAAAATAAATAAATAACTACGAACTCTGGTGAGGATGCGGGAGGAAAGGAATCTCTTACGTACTGCTGGAAGGAAGGTAAAGGAGCCTAGCCACTAGGGATTACCACAGAGATCCCTCACAAGAGTGAACACAGAAAACAGTAATATTCAGCCATAACACTCCTGGGTGGATCCCTAAAGATGTCAAGAGTTGCCAAGCAGTAGTGGCGCACGCCTTTAATCCCAGTACTCAGGAGGCAGAGGCAGGTGGATCTCTGTGAGTTTGAGACCAGCCAGGTCTACAAGAGCTAGTTCCAGGACAGGCTCCAAAGCTACAAAGAAACCCTGTCTCAGAAAACAAACAAAATAAGATGTCAAGAGTCAGCACACCATAGAGGTGGTCACACTTCCCCACAGCCCTATTCACAATAGCCAAGTCATGCAATCTGCTCAAGTGTCCATCAACAGATGAGTTAAAAAAAAAAGTTGGGTGGTGGTGGTGCACACCTTTAATCCCAGCATTTGGGAGGCAGAAGCAGGCGAATCTCCTCGAATTCAAGACCAGCCTGGTCTACAAAGTGAGTTCCAGGACAGGCAGAACTGTTACACAGAGAAACCCTGTCTTGAAAAACAAAGCAAAACAACAAAAATTATAATCACGTGTACATTATTTACATAAAAAAAATACGAAGTGTTGTTGATAAGGAAATGGGTAGAACTGATGGTGTTCATATTGAACAAAATAAGCCAGACTCAGACAAATCCAACATTCTCTCATATCCAGATGGAGGAGAGGAGGGGAGAGAGAGGGAGAGAGAGCCTCCCTATAAGCACGCACAAGTCCCTTTGTTCCAGGCAGGGAGACACATGGCGGGTGGGCAGAAGACAGAAACATGGATAGACACGACATGCAGGGTGAGGTTGAATGTTTATTCAGGGGGTTATGGAGGAGGAGTGAAGGGGGGACAGAGAAAGAGAGAGAGAGAGAAAGAGAGAGAGAGAGAGAGAGAAGAGGAGAAAGAGACAGAGAAGGGGGGAAGCAGAGAAGTGGAGAGAGAGGCAGAAGCGAAGCTACCTCTCCGAGAGGAAGATGGAAAAGAGAGCGAGCTCAGGCCGGAAGCTGAAGATCAGCCTGCCTCAGCGGATGGGGAGGGGAATGGGCGTGGCTTGTCCCTTAAAGGGACAGGAAAGCACAACATTCCCAGGTCTTCCTTATAATAAAAAGCACGCACGTCAAGGAAGCAGAAAAGGAAGGGCCCAAAATGGCAGCGGGCAGGTCAGAGGTAATGGGAGTGGGTGTGGCTTGTTCCTTAAAGAGACAGGAAAGCACAACACCCAGCACTAGAGAAAAAGATAGGAAAGAAACATGGAGAAGGGAGGAGGAGGAGCAGGTGAGAGCAAGGGAGCTGAATTAGCTCCTTTCCTGCTGCTGGGATAAAGCAGTTTAGCCAAATCGTCTGACAAAAGAAAACGCTTATCTGGGCTTATGGTTCTGTTAGGGTCTGAGAAGAAGAAGAAGAACCAACAGCCACGTAGGCAGTAACAAGAGCGCTTTATTAATTCCAACATTGGGGTGGCGCTTGGTGACCCCCAGAGAAGGTCACAAACCCCTTTTAAATTAAATTAGGGGAATTCCAGGGTGGAGGAAAGATTAGTCTGGGGGCTGATTGGTGGAGGAAAGATTAGTCTGGGGGCTGATTGGTGAAGGAAAGATTAGTCTAGGGGCTGATTGGTGGAAGGTCCTAGTGGTTAGGGACCTTCCAGCAGCAGGGTGGAGAGCGCTATCTTTAGTTACAGGAGACTGAGGGGCAGCTACTGAGCCAATAAAAGGGTTTTGGGGGCCTGCTGAGCCAGCAGAAGGGGCCATGGGATGCTTGCTGAGCCAATAGAAAGCTGTGATTTTTCTGAGGACTGTCTGTTTAGCTTTGTCCTGTAGTGATGAGGCGAGCAGGCCTGCTTTTCGTCCTGCCTGCTCCCGCACCTGAAATAACAACACACAAATTGTATTCATTTAAACACTGCCTGGCCCATTAGCTCTAGCCTCTTACTGGCTAACTCTCACATCTTGACTGCCCCATTTTAGTGGACTGAAACTAAGGCTTAGATTTCTGTCAGGCTACTAGGAAAGCCTGGCCTGCCTCCCCTCTCCCCCAGCTCTCTCAGTTCCAGAGAGTTAGAGTCCGTGATGGCAGCACAAAGACGTAGTAGCAGGAACAGAACCTGAGGGCTCACATCTTGAATGCAAGCACAGAGCAGAGAGAGTGAACTGGGCACAGTGTGAGGCTTTGAAACTTCAAAACCTGCCTCCAGTGATGTACTTCCTCCAGCGGGGATATGGCTTCTAAACCTCCCGAAACAGCGCCAGCAACTGGGAACCGAGAGTTCAAATACCAGAGCCTGGGGGACATCTCATTCCATCCGTCACAGAGGGTGAGTGTGGTCCAGGTGCATTATATGGACATCTGGAAATGTTACAATGAAACCTATTGTTTTGCACAATTGATATATGCTTTAAAAACTATGGGTTCTGGATATAGCTCTATGGTGGGATGCATAAGGAAGGACCTGAGTTCATCTCCAGCCCCCCCCTGCCCTCCTAAAGAGTCCGTCCACTGGACACAAAGTCCTGTTATTTTTTTTTTAAACCTCCTTCCCAACCATTCATGGTAGAGTTTTGCTTCTTTTAGGAAGCACGGATATGATTTTGCCACTAATATATTCTATATCAATTATCCATTTGCACACAGCTCTGTGTGGGTGAGTTCCAGGGCTGGAATTCCCTTATGAAAATGAATTCTGAGTTTTACATTGACTTTGATCACATCTCGATTGCTGCTACCTGTGGTGAGGAGAACTCAGGAGAATGGATGCCAATTTTAACTTTCGGGTTGAGTCATGCTGATAAGGGTTAGCAGAAAAACAGAAGAAACAAACCCCGGAGCGTCCTATGCTCTTTCTAATTTATAGGACTTAGACAAGGAGACCGAGCTGATTTTAAAAATTCATGAGGAATGCGCTTTTCATTTTTGCTGTTTGAAATCACAGGTATTGGTATCGCTCAGTCTGAGCCTATGAGCCAGCCAGCAAAATGGTGCACTAGTAAGATTTTTGTCAAAATTCCCTTCAGCTGCTCAAATTCCCCACACAGTTGGCCCGTCTCCATCTCCCTTGCTGGCCCCTTGTTGTCCCCCCCTTGTCGCCCCCCTTGTCACCCGCCTTGTTGTCCCCCCTGTCGTCCCTCCTTGTTGTACCCTCCTTGTTGTCCTCTCTTGTCACCCCCCTCATTGTCCCCCGGTCGTACCCCTTTGTCGTACGTACCCCATTGTCCTCCCCGCCCTTATTGCCCCCCTTGTCGTCCCCCTAGTTGCCCCCGCTTGTCTCTCCCCCCTTGCCATCCCCCCTTGTTTCCACAAAACTCTCTTCAGCTTCAGGAAACTGAGAGGAGCTGGCTCCCCACCTGCCCCCAGCCTAATTTGCTTTCATACTGCTTTCTCAATGTCCTGTTTGTGATTAACCAACCCTGGGGGCATAACAAGTGGGGTAGGTTCAAACCACACAGGAGAAATTCCTGTCATAGATGGTGACTTTCTCCCTTTGTTGGAATCGCTGGGTGGCATGCCATCCGTAACTCACATTCCCACCACGTCTTGTTTCAAGATGAATCACGAGCCAATGGCAGTGTCCTCTCAGACCAGACTTATTGCCACCCCCGAAACTGTAGGTGACCCACCCTCACGGACAAAGTGGATCCAGAGGGAATCAAGTCCATGAGACATAGTAAACAAACCCATATTCTAGATCTGAGTGTATAGCTAGAGGAATTCAGCCGTTTGGATATTACTTTGTCCCTCAAAGGTTCAGGTGTCGGGGCTTGGCCGAGAGTCCTGGGACCTTTCAGAGATGGAGCCTAGGAGGTGGTGGTTAGGTCTTTCAGAGAGGTACTTGCTTTTCTTTTTTCCTTTCATTTCCCCCCTCCCTCCCTCTCTCACACACACTCTCTCTCTTTCTCCTTCCTTCTGTGTATGTATATCTGTAGACTTGTTGAGATGTGGACTGAAGATGGAGGACAACCTGCAATACCAAGCTTTCTTTTCCCCCAGCATATGGGCTCTGGGAGTCGAACTCCGGGTGCTGACCTTGGCAGCTTTCACCTCTACCCACTGAGCCATCTTGCTAGCCCAGGTTTTGTTTTTATACACACAACGGTGGCACTATATGGAAGGGCATGAATATACTGAGTGGTTCCAAGGGGACCGCGTTGACCACCCCAGATTCCTTTAGCTCCAGTCTTCTGTTTTCTCCCCTAGTCAGCAGCCTACTCCCACTGAGTTGCCCCCTTCAGGTCCGGACTTGACGCCACATCCTGCTCGTAGGACCTTTTACGGCCCAGGTGGAGAGTTACACAGCAGAGAAGTACAGGGAAACTATAGGGGTGGGTCTGGGCCTGAGCGAGAGCCGCGGAGAATGGGTCCCACTTCTCTCCCCATCAAGGACTGTCCTAGATGTGACGTTTTCTTGTGTGCCAACTGCTTGCTGTTTCCTCTGAATTGAAACATTCCCTCCAGGAGAGCGGAAACTGGTAAGATTATCCAAGCCCCACCCCGTCCCCAGTTTTATCTAGAAGGACCAATCAATTGCTGGGGGGAGGAGACTCTGAGCAGCAAGGCTGTAGGAGAGCCGTGAGGTTTAGACCTGGAGAGCTTGCCTGCAAGGGTTGCTGCTTTGGTGAGTGGTCACCCATTTGGGCTGGGCTTTTCCGCCAAGCAGTAACTTTTGTGTCTTCCTTACTACAGTAAGTGGCCCCAAAGAAACTCACTGGCTCACCAAGGTGGACTTTGGTACAACTGTTATTTACGACTGTTGTGGGTGGCGGAGTGTGCGCGAGCGCACGTGTGTGTTGTCTTCTCAGGAAGAATCTCACACAGCAGTCTCCCCTGGAAAAGAACGTGTGTCCAGCAGGCAGTCTGGATGGTTGGGATCCACGCCCAGTGTGAAATTTCCTCATGTTGCTTTGCACTTTTCCTCAACTCCTTTCTTGTGTTTCTCCCGTCCTCCCCATTTGTTTCTTCAAGACAGGGTTTCTCTGTAGCTTTGGTGCCTTCCTGGAACTAGCTCATGTAGACCAGGTTGGCCTCGAACTCACAGAGATCCTCCTGCCTCTGCCTCCTGAGTGCTGGGATTAAAGGTGTGAGCCACCACCACCCAGCAGAAAACACTTTTGATCCTTGTTATAACTCCGTTTTCTAACAAACAGGCTCAGAAAAAGAGGAGACGTCTAGATGCTTAAGGAGAAGGTTGTATTATTTACAGAGAGCACTCAAAAGGAAGGGCTTGCAAGCTCAGCGCACTGACTTAGGGCCTCTTGTGAGGCAACACCTCTTGAGTGCCACATGAAGAGGGGAAGCTGGCTGAGTGTGTGTGACGGTGACACAGAGCTGGGGTGGCAGGAAGGCAAAGCCTGCCAAGGGAGAGTGCTGTGTTAAAACAGTTCTCTGGATGGACAGAAATCGATCTTGTGTGCCTGTCTTATAAAAGGCATTTCTTAGAATCATTTACAGGATACCCACTGTGCAGTCCAGCGGTCCATGCGCTGAAAGGGCGGAAGACAGACAACTGCTCATCCCTTGAAGCCGGGTGCTTTAGTGAGATCCCAATGTGCTGAAGGTCGGCAAGTTTCCTGGAATCTTGATCGCTGATCTCCAGTCCACGATAAAAGGCTGAACAAGATACTTCCTGTCTTTCGCCCCCTTCTATGCTTATTTATTGAGGACTTCCTGTGTGTCAGACACCATGCTAGGTTCTGAGAGCACAGCAATGGAGACAGATAATGGTTTCCATGGAGCTCACTGCCTCGCAGAGAAGAGAGAAAGGACATGTCTGTATAAAGTACAGGGTGTAAGAGAAGAATGTGTCAGAGGAGTTTTTTGGTTCTAAGAAGCAAATAATCTAGGCTATTAATGGAAATGAGGAAGACATGGATTTAAAAGGCCCCAGGCCTACGGGTAATAATGCACAACCTAGCCTGCCTGGATACGTCAGAATCTATCCTGCTGGGTTTCCAATGACTATATTTGTAGGCAGGAACTATGAGGCTCCTCAGATTGAGTCCAGAAATGCCCAGTCTATTATTTCATAGATAGGTTACTGCAACAAACAGGCGCTACCTCCAAAAAGAGACTACAAGTTAGAAATGTCTCCCCACATTGTGTTTTAGTCCACAGGTATAGGTTGGTTGAATGATGGGCCCAGGTTCCTTCTGTGTTGTTGCTCTGACATTGCCTAGGCAGGTGCTGTCTTTGTCTACCTAGGGATAAGTCAGCTCACTAGCACTGACTGAACATTTGAGGCTATGAGGATACAGGAAAGAAATGAATTGGATGGGCAGATTACTATAAGAAACAAATCATTAGGACCTGCTTCAGTATGAGGTGTGTTTAGACTTCAGTAATGGATCATCAGGAAGCAAGCAGGAAGCACTGTCTGGCCTTCCTTAGCTAGCAGCTGGCATCTCCTTGCCTGGGTGCTGCTCAGTTTATCTTAGGATTGAAAAGTTACAATCGGCTATATTATCAAGTTCACATATCAGGAGAGAGTGAGGGGGAGCTCAAACCCCAGAATGATGGGGAACTTAGGGTGGAGGCTGTATTATCCTCTGGGAAGAGTGTACGTCCCCCAAGAACTCAGCCCATAAGGAATTCAGGGAAATGTGATTAGGAGTATAAAAGTCACTGTTGTCCACCAAGTTGGTGCACCGGCTCTTATTACCTTCTACCTCTGTCGATACCTGAGTTGACAAAGGTCTTAAACTGCTTTTCTCCACTGCTGAGTCTCTTTCCAGTTGTGAGTGGGATTGTCATCCTCTTGCGGTTCCTCTTGCTTCTCATCCACACGGTTTGTATTGCTGGGAATCTCACTACACAGCCACTGGTAGAGCAGGGGTGGGCGCGATGCAGTGGGGGATGGAGGTGGAGGAGGGATCTTCTCTTTCAGTGAAGTTTCTAGCGAGGCTCACACTCCCAGGCCTGGAGCTATTGCTGACAGGCAGAAAAGGGGTCGAGGTCCTGGGTGTGCTGTCAGACTTAGCAAACAAAAATGTGGACATCCAGTTAGCTTTGAATTTCAAATGAACGAGGAACATTTCTTTAGTGTAACTATGCCCTACTTGGATCTTTATTTATCTGAGAAATAATTCTTTGTTTTTCTGAAGTTCAAAGTTACCTGGGATTCCTGGAACAAAGTGATGTCAAGGGCAGTGAGACTCAGGAGCTGCTACTGAATTTGCCCTTGTTTCTTCTTGTTACAATTAAAAAAAAACCAAATTGATTTAGTTTTAGTTTATGTGGATGGAAGCTTGGACTGCATGTATGTGTGTACTGTGTGTGTGCCTGGTTCCCTGTGGAGGCCAGAAGAGGGTACCAGATCTCCTGGAACTGGCGTCAACGAGCATTGTGAGCCACCATGTGGTTGCTAAGAATAGAATTTGGGTCCTCTTCCCCTGCAAGAGTGCTGAGCTATTCATCTCTCCTGTCCCCCTCATTATAACCTTTAAATTTTAAATGTCCTTTTTTTTTTTTTTTTTTTTTGGACAGAGTTTCTCTGTGTAGATTTGAAGTCTGTTTCAGGCTGACCTTGAACTCAGAGATCCACCTACCTCTGCTTCCTGAGTTCTGGGATTAAGAGCTTGCGCCACCACAGCCTAGTTTAGAAGTCCTCTTCTTTTACATCATAAACTACCTTGCACCTCTTTTCCAGCTTCTCAGGCCTCCCTCGTGCCTGCAGCCACTCTCCTCGGCTTATAGAGGAGAAATTTGCCAGGAAAAATTTGCAAACAAAACATGGCATAAGGCAAGTTTAACCTTGAAAGAGACATGGTTGACAGGGACTCTTCCGGGAGTGTTTATCAGGGCTTCTGAAGCAGCTACAGCAGCCATTGAAAGTGCTGCTGTCGTTTGTATTTTGTGGCATTGGTGGCTAAGGCCTAGGGCCCAAGCTATAAATAAGACAGGTATAGATTTAAACCGCTAGCTATTGCCGCTAGGTTACAAAGGGAGAGTTTGCTACTGGGCTGGTCTAGGAAAAAAAAAATGATAGATGGAAATTTATCTTATTCTTTTCCCGAACGAAGAGATGACTCCATCAGTAAAATACTTGCTGTGCAAGCCTGAGACATGGCTTTAATCCTCAGTGCCCGTGTAAAAACTCCAACCTGGTGGTGTACTCTTCCAGTCTCTCAGCTGGAGGGGTGAGGACCTGTCTGCCTAGCCTTAACCAATAAATTCCAGGTCTGCCACAAACAGATGGATGGCTCCTAAGGAATGACAACCAAGATTGACTCTCTCTCGCCTCCCACATACACGCACATGCACCAATACAGGCTGCATGTGTACTCACAGCTACACACACACACACACACACACACACACACACACACACACACAAAACACACTATGGTGAAAATGCAAAACAAATGTTTCCAGGCAAAACGTCCTGCCCCTCAGCAGGTGGCTGTCATTGGATAATAGCAGCTTTGGTGGAAAGGTTTGAAAATAAAGAAGGAGAGAGAGAAAAGCAACCTTATAGTTGGGTGGTGGTGGCACACACATTTCCTGGGATCTCTTGAGTTCAAGACAAGCTTGCTCTACAAAGTGAGTTTCAGGACAGCCAGGGTCACACAGGAAAACCTTATCTTGAAAGAAACCAATAAGCAAACAAACAAACAAGGAGAAATTTTGATAAGACTTAGACAATCTGCTAGGTGCTGGGGAGGTACGCTCCAGGGCAGTGAGAAACTGGTTGTGGATCGTTAGGTGTGGGGCCTTGAAGGAAAAGGGCAAATCCCTCCTGTTCACCTGACTCGGGCAAGGTGAACTTACTGCAGTCTTGGGAGCCGTTCTCAGGGTTTCTCAAGGCTTCGCACACTTAAACACCTCAAGGCTCTTTTCATACATGTTACAGACATCATGGTTATCTCTGTGAGTTCCTTCCTCTCCTGCTACCTTGCAACTGGAGGCGAGGATGTTGGGAATATTAGCACACAGCACGCAGGCTTCTGGCACCTCGTGTCCTTCAGGAAGGTGCTGGGAGAACTGTAACCCGCACTGAAGTGCAGCCGATCTAACAGCACTTGCCTGACGTGCTGATACGGCAGAACACTAGCAATTGGATTCATGGCTAGCTCTCAGGAAATAGAAGCGTGACACTCCAGTGGCTGCCAGGTGGTGCTTAAATAAACGGGGCCATGTCACCTTGAGAGCTTTTGGAGCGTGCTGGGCATTTAAAGCAAATACATGTTGCAAACAGAGGGCACCTCTGCCTGTAAAACATGCCTGTTTGATATCCTATGACACCACAGCCGAGGACGACCCACACAGTGGCTGGAGCAACTAAGGAATGGAAATTGTAATTTTAGTTAAATTTGTTAATTTTATTATTTTTTAACAAGCTGAAACTCACATATCCACTGACCATTTCAAAAGAATCGATTCAGTTTATCGATTCATTCACAATATACTATTTTTGTATATTGACCACATGTTGACATAAAATTATTTTGGCTATATTTGGCTTAATAAAATATACCACATTTATTTAGTTCCATAAAACATGTTTTCCCCAAAGGGAATCCTTTATATAGTTTCTTCCCAACACTTCTACCTCTGGCTACTACCAGCCTATGTTCAACCTCTAGGAATTTACCTATTCTGGATATTTAAAAAAAAAACAACAAAATCAGAAATGGTGAGATGGCTCAGTGGGTAAAGATGTTTGTTGCTACGCTTAATGACCTAGTTTGAGGGGCTGGAGAGATGGCTCAGAGGTTAAAAGCACTGACTGCTCTTCCAGAGGTCCTGAGTTCAATTCCCCGCAACCACATGATGGCTCACAACCATCTGTAATGAGATCTGGTACCCTCTTCTGGTGTGTGGGCATACATGGAAGCAGAATCTTGTACACATAATGAATAAATAAATTAAAAAAAAATGGCCTAGTTTGATTCCCTGGACCCACAATGGTAGGAGAGAACTGACTTCTACAAGCTGTCCTTTGTGTGTGTGTGTGTGTGTGTGTGTGTGTGTGTGTGTGTGTGTGTGTGTGGGTGTGGGCACGCACACACACAAAGATAAAAAGTTTAAAAAAACTAGCCTGCTCCCCCCTAAAAAAAAACAAGAATTAAGGGAATGGAAAGATGGTTCAGTGGTTAAGAGTGCTGGCTACATTTCCAGAGGACCATAGTCTGATTCCCAGCACCAACATGGCAGCTCAAAACCACCTGTAATTCCAGCTCCAGGGAATCCAGCACCCTCTTCTGGCCACCAAGGACACTGCACACAGACACTGGTACACAGACATATATGCAGACAAAACACTTCAACACATAAAATAGATGTAAATAAATATTAAGAAAAACTAGAATCATAATATGTGACATTCTTTATTTGGTTTCTCTTACTTTACATAATGTACTTAATTTCCATTTTAAATTTAAAAACTGATTCTTGGGTTATTGGAAAACACTATAATATTTGGAATACATGCAGATATGAATCTGTCCATAAGTTTCATGAAATTTAAATATACAGGAAATATTTTCAATTCAAATTTGACAACCCAACTGGGTTCTGCTATAAGTGGAATTTTATCTTACTGTGTGTGGGGCTTGGCGTTGAACCAGGGTCTCTCACGCGTGAAGTAAGTGCTCCACCCTCAACCCTGCTGTAAGTACAATTTCACACTTTTATTTCAAAGACTACATCTAAAAGCAGTGCAAAATATCTCTTCAGTATTTTTGTATATTGACTTCATGTTGAAATGAGGGTGTTTTGTCTATATTGGGCTTCATAAATTAAATTTTACCTTTTTTGTCTGTTTTTTTTTTAAATTTAGAATACTACAAACATTTACAATATAACTTGGGCTCACATTATATTTTTGCTGGACAGTGGTGGTCTAATCGAAAGACCTACCTCAAATTGTACACTATCTTTTAAATTAGGTCAGGTATAGTGGTGCATACCTTTAATTCCAGCACTCAGGAGACAGAGGCAGGTGGATTTCTGTGAGTTCAAGATCAACCTAGTCTGCAGAAAGTGTCCCAGGTCAGACAGGTGAGACCTTGTCTAAAACAAAACAAAACATTTTTTTTGAGTAATTTACCATGTAGTTTTCCTTTCCAATGAAAAGGAAATTAGTTAAAAATACATTTGCTGCTGCTTTTTGCCAGGCGGTGGTGGTGCACACCTTTAATCCTAGTACTTGGGAGGCAGAGGCAGGTGATCTCTGTGAGTCTGAGGAGAGCCTGGTCTACAGACTGAGTTCTAGGAAAGTCTGGACTACACAGAGAAACCCTGTCTTGAAAAATAAAAAAAAATACATTTGCTGCTTTTTAAATAAATATTTTTAAATTATATTTGTTTGTTTTGGTTTTTATTTTATTTTATTTTTTTTTTGGTTTTTCGAGACAGGGTTTCTCTGTGGTTTTGGAGCCTTTCCTGGAGCTA
>NC_022010.1:5731576-5746859 GCF_000317375.1 Microtus ochrogaster
GTTTTGGTTTTTATTTTATTTTATTTTTTTTTTGGTTTTTCGAGACAGGGTTTCTCTGTGGTTTTGGAGCCTTTCCTGGAGCTAGCTCTTGTAGACCAGGCTGGTCTCGAACTCACAGAGATCCGCCTGCCTCTGCTTCCCGAGTGCTGGGATTAAAGGCGTGCGCCACCACCGCCCGGCTGTTTTGGTTTTTAAATTATTTTTATTGAGCTATATATTTTTCTCCGCTCTCCTCCCTTCCTCTCCCCTCCCCTTCAACCCTCTCCCTTGGTCCCTATGCTCCCAATTTACTCAGGAGATCTTGTCTTCTTTTACTTCCCATGTATATTAGATATATGTATGTCTCTCTTAGGGTCCTCACTGTTGTCTAGGTTTTCTGGAATTGTGAATTTTAGGCTGGTTTTCTTTGTTTCATGTTTAAAAGCCACTTATGAGTGAGGACATTTGATATTTGTCTTTCTGGCTCTGGGTTACCTCACTCAATATGATGTTTTCTAGATCCATCTATTTGCCTTCAAATGTCAATCTGTCACTATTTTTCTCTGCTGTATAGTACTCCATTGGGTATATGTATCACAATTTCCTTATCCATTCTTTGGTCAAGGGGTATTTAGGTTGTTTCCAGATTCTGGCTATAACAAACAATGCTTCTGTGAATATAGTTGAGTACATATCCTTGTGGTACGATTGAGCATCCTTTGTATACCCAAAAGTGGTATTGCTGGGTCTTGAGATGGATCGTTTTCTAATTTTCTGAGAAATTGCCATACTGATATCCAAAGGGGCTGGACCATCTTGCACTCCCACCAGCAATGCAGGAGTGCTCCCTTTTCCCCCACAAACTCTCCAGCTTAAGTTGTCATCAGTGTTTTTGATCTTGGCCATTCTTATAGGTATAAGATGGAATCTCAGAGTTGTTTTGATTTGCATTTCTCTGATGTCTAAGGATATTGAACATTTCCTTAAGTGTTTTTTAGCCAATTTAGATTCTTCTGTCAAGAGTTCTCTGTTTAGGTCTGTACCACATTTTTTTATTGGATTATTTGTTCTTTTGATGACCAATTTCTTGAGTTCTTTGTTTGTTTTTTTAAAGATTTATTTATTTATTTATTTATTTATGTATTTATTTATTTATTTATTATGTATACAGTATTCTCAGTACTCTGCCTGCAGGCCAGAAGAGGGCACAGATCTCATTACAGATGGTTGTGAGCCACCATGTGGTTGCTGGGAATTGAACTCAGGACCTTTGGAAGAGCAGGCAGTGCTCTTAACCACCGAGCCATCTCTCCAGCCCTTCTTGAGTTCTTTGTATATTTTGAAAACCAGTCCTCTGTCCGATGTGGGTTGGTGAAGATCTTTTCCCATTCTTTAGGCTGCTGTTTTCTTTTGTTGACTGTGTCCTTTGCTTTACAGAAGCTTCTCAGTTTCAGGAGGTCCCATTTATTAATTGTTTCTCTCAGTGTCTGGGGTAGGAAGTCCTTCTGTCTATGAGTTGCTTTTATTGTTTAATGAATAAAGGTACTACTTTTGCCTATAGCAAGGCAGAACTAAGCTAGGCAGGGAAAACTAAACTGAATGTTAGGAGAAAGAAGGCAGAGTCAGAACGAAGCCATGTAGCCCCACCAGAAACAGACTCCAGAACTTTATCCAGTAAGCCACAGACTCATGGCAATACACAGAGTAATGGAGATGGGTTAATCTAAGATATGAGTGAGCCAGAAATACGCTTAAGTTATTGGTCAAACAGTGTTGCAAATAATATAGTTTCTGTGTAGTTATTTCAGGAGTCTGAGCGGCTAGGAACCAACAAAGCAGCCTTCTCCTATAACAAGTGTCTGTACTATTGGGCTTATATTTAGGAAGTGATCTCCTGTGCCAATGTGTTCAAGTATACTTCCCACTTTCTCTTCTGTGAGGTTTAGTGTGGTTGCTTTTATATTGAGGTCTTTGATCCATTTGTACTTGGATTTATTTATTTTGTGTATGAGTATTTTGCCCCCCCCCACGTGCCTGATGGCCATTGAAGTTAAAAGAAGGCATTAAATCCACTAGCAATAAGGACTTCGTTGTGAGCCGCCTTGAGGAATAGGAACTGACCTCATGCTGGGAACTGACCTCAGGTCCTCTGCAAGAGGAACACGTGCTCTTAGCTGCTAAACTATCTTTCCCACTTAGAAGTATTTATCTGTTTGTTTAACGTGTATGAAGTGTTTGCTTGCATGTATGTGTGTCACATGTGTGTAGTACCTTCAGAGGCCAGAAGAGGGCGTTGGGTTCCTTGGAACTGGAGTTACTGATGCTTGTGAGTCACCATGTGGGTGCTGAAAACTGAACCCTGGTCCTTTGCAAGAGCTCTTAATGGGTAAGCCGTCTACAGCCCTCACCACTTCAACAACAGACTTTGCTCTGGCTTGGTACAGAAACTCATCAGTACTGAATTGTGGAAAATGGTGACCATTGATCCTCATATGGAGTCAGAAACTCCAGAAAAATCTCATGGGATAACTATTGGGGAAATAATTATTGGGGGTTGAAGACGGTGTTCTTGACTGTTTGTTGAGTATAGTCTCTGCCACCCATTTATATCCCTAGACCCTATTGAAATGTTTTAAAAGAAAATGAAGGCTGTGTGCAGGCAGTCCTACTATTTTTATCTGCCAGCCCTGTTTTTTTAACTTTAATTTAGTAATATGCTATCAATTTTGGATGACCCAAAAGTATCTGCCTGTCTGCTACTCAAAAACAAAAAGATCAGAACCTGCTTCCATCTGTTCATTCACTGAGACTGTGTTGGGTCCGATGTGTGTGCTCTTGCTAGATGCTGCGTTTTCAAGGGTGACCTGAAGCCCCTGCTCTCATGGAGCTAATCACCAATGAATGAGTGCGGGAGACACACAACAACACACACTGAGTGAGTGCAAGAGACACACAACAACATACAATGAATGGGTACAGGAGACACACAACAACACACACTGAGTGAGTGCGGGAGACACACAACAACAAACACTGAATGAGTGCAGGAGACACACAACAACACACTGAGTGAGTGCGAGAGACACAACAACACACAATGAATGGGTACAGGAGACACACAACAACACACTGAGTGAGTGTGGGAGACACACAACAACACACAATGAATGACTACGGGAGACACACAACAACACACACTGAATGAATGCGGGAGACACACAACAACACACAATGAATGAGTACAGGAGACACACAATAACATACATTGAATGAGTGCAGGAGACACAGTAACACACTGAATGAATGCAGAGACACACAGCAACACACACTGAATGAATGCAGGAGACACACAACAACAGCTGAAGACTGATCCATTCGATGAAAAATCGGGGTAGCTTTGTAGTCACAAATTTGATTGTCAGATGGTGGGGCCTATACTTCAGGTAAAGTGGCTGGGGAACTGTCTCCAAGACAATGACATTTGAGTTGACATTTGAATCAGGAGTCAGTCATTTGAAAAGGATCCCAGGGAAGAGTGCTGCAGACAGAGGGATGACAGAGCCAAAGGCTCTGGGGTGGAGGAAGGGTGTGGTACTTTTGAGGAACAGAAAGGAAGCCCCAGAGCTGGGCTGAGTTGTTGGGCCGAAGGCATGGGAATAAGAGATGGGGCTGCAATCTGTGCCAGCTGGGGGCCCCAGAGCATATCAACAAATCCTAGTTTTGCCAGGTGGTGGTGGCGCACACCCGTAATCCCAGCACTCGAGAGGCAGAGGCAGGTGGATCTCTGACTTCGAGGCCAGTCAGGTCTACAGAGTGAGTTCCAGGACAGCCAGGGCTACACAGAGAAACCCTGTCTCAAACAAAACAAGACAGAAAGTTCTAGTTTTAGCTTAAGGGAACCAGGGAGCCATGGATAGTGTTAGAGCAGTTAAGTAACCAGGCCAGAGGGGCTTCACAGGTAGCTAATGTTTCAAGAACATTTCCCTAAGCGTGGCCACAGAGGCTCTGTTTGTGTCTGTAGACAGCTCCCGGGCCTCAGGCGTGTTCCACTGAGCAGTACCCATAGCCATTAGAAATGAGTGTCCTGGTGGATGGCCTTTAATATTCAACGGGGTTGTTAATGAGTGATCCTCTATTCCAGGAGAGTTCATACATTTTTCATGGAACCTGTTTGCCAGAAGGACCTAGGGGCCCCCAGGAGATAGTCACCAAAGGGGAAGTCAAGGGCGGGTAGAAAAGGTTAACTTGAAGCAGGTTTATTTGAGTAGAGTTCGGAATAGTAATTTTTTGGTGCATCTGGTGCTGGGGGTGGCACTGTCCTGGCCTGTGGCAGGCAGGCACACGCTCAAGTACTTAGTTACACGCTAGGCTGGGGTGGGCGATGATTGAGGACCACAGGGTTGTCTTCATCGAAATTAATTCTCAGGGCTAGTACCTGTATGCTGACCATGCCTGAGTTGGATGACTGATTGGTGTGGACAGAAGTCAAGAGACTTTTTTGAGGAATATTTACTGAAGAGTAAATTAATGAAAACATTTTCCTTTTTTGGTTTTTCAAGGCAGGGGTTGTCTGTGTAGTCCTGGCTGTCCTGGAATTCACTCTGTAGACCAGGCTGGCCTCGAACACAGAGATCCACCTGCCTCTGCCTCTCAGAGTACTGCGATTAAAGTCATGTGCCACCTGCTTGGTTATTAAAACTTTTTTCCCCTCAAACAATATTATTCTAGCAATCTGACCACATGGAGGAACTCACAGCGGGTAGGAGGTGGTTCTCCTGCCTGACTATACTGTTGAACATCAGTGGCTCTGATGCCATGGGTATCCTGGAACCCAATAAAGCAACAGTGGCTGCTGAGAAAGGTGACTCTCAGTGGCACAAGATAGAGATATCCCTCGGCTATAGTGAATTCAACCAGAATAGATGCAGGCAGCAGAAAACAGTGTGCCGTGATTGCCGTGGAAAAAAAGGAGATGCTGTGGTTTGAATAAGAATGATCCCATAGGCTCATGTATTCAAATGCTTACTTGGTGCAGGACAATTGTCTATATTCTGTCAATTATGTTTTAAATAAACACTGATTGGCCAGTAGCCAGGCAGGAAGTATAGATGAGACAACCAGACACGAAGTAGAGGCGGGTCAATGAGAACAGGAGAATTCTGGGAAGAGGGAAGCTCCCTCTGCAGTCCTGTCCAGACACAGAAGAAGCAAGATGTGACTATGCCGCTGAAAAAGGTACCGAGCCATGTGGCTAGCATAGACAAGAATAATGGGCTAATATACATGATAAGAGTTAATAAGAAGCCTGAGCTAATGGAACAATCAGTTTATAACTAACTTAGACCTCTGTGTGATTTCTTTGGGACTTAACGACTGTGGGAACTGGGCAGAACAAGGACTGGGCAGGACAGAAAACTGCAGTCAACACTCACTCACCATGGAATGACACAGTTTGAGGATTAGAGGTATGTCCTTGTGGGAGGAACCCTGTCACTGAAGGTATGCTTGGCGGTTGTGACAGCCCCCACCTGGCCCAGAGTTTCTCTCTGCCTGCCAGTGGATCAGGATATAAAGCCTGAGCTACTTCCCCAGTACCGTGTGTGTCTCCACACTCCCTGTCATGTCAACAGACTGTGACTCTGAATCTGTAAGCAATACCCCAACTAAATGTTTTCTTTTATAAAGGTTGCCTTGGTCATGGTGTCTCTGAAAGCTGTTAATCAGGTCCTGCTTAAGTGGAGAGGAGAGGGAGCTGGTGTGCCTTAGTTCATGTCTGCAGTGTCCTCCAAAGGCCATTGCTAAAGGCTTGGTCCTCACTCTGTGCTGCTATTGGAAGGTAAAGTGGGGTCTAATGGGAGGAAATTTGGGTCATTCAGAGAAACATTACGCCAGTCACTTCCTGTCACCTCTTCTACTTTATGTTCCTGCCGTGATGTACTGCCATAGACCCAAAGTACCAGCGCCAAGTGACCAAGTTCCTCCAACACCAGGAACCAAATACACCTGTGCTTCTCTTGACTGTCTCAGGCAGTTTGTCACGGTCACGGTAGCCTGTAGTGGACTGGCACAGGTATTTATCTCTCCCATCCATCACTAGCTGAGGGCTTTTCCTGGGGACACTTGGCTAGGTGTATATGCTTCCGCAAAGAGAGCCCTCATCCAGGTCACAATGAACACTCTTTAGTGAATAGAGTGAGCATTGAGGGGCTCTAGGGAGGGCCCCAATAACACCTGCTACACCAGCGACCACCCAAAGTTGTGTGCGCAGGGGACCTGATCATATCTGTGTCTGTGTTAGTTTTTATCTCTGGCCCTATCTCTAGCCTCATCCTTGGTTTGTTTTTCTTCCTTCTCTCCTATTTATAATTTTTACTATCTGGCACTGAGTTAGATATCCTTAAATAAGAATGCATAAACTGTTTTAATTCTTTTCTGGAACAAGAAGGAGTATAAATAAATAAACACTAATAAACTATAGTGTTTTTGGTTTCAAACATTTTTTTTGCAGTCTGAGACTTTGGAACATTCTTTTTTCTTTTTCTTTCTTTCTTTCTTTCTTTCTTTCTTTCTTTCTTTCTTTCTTTCTTTTTTTTTTTTTTTGAGACAGTCTACATAACCTTGACTGTCCTGGAACTCACTCTGTAGGTCAGACAGTCCTTGAACTCACAGAGATCCCCTGGCCTCTGCCTCCTGAGTGCTGGGGTTAAAGGTGTGTGCCACCATGCCAGGTTCTTGGAACATTCTTAGCCACTGGTGTCTAGCATCATGTGAAACATAGCGAAGATATTTCCTTACCGTTCTGCAGCAGGGCACACAGCATGCAGCACACAGATTTGTTTGCACTCTGACTCTTGGACCGATACAGATACAGAGGCACAGTTATCTCTGGCCCTTCCTCCTTGAACCCAGTGTCTAGCTAGCGCTGGGCATATAACGGCTGCTCCATAAGTACGAAAAAAATGAATTAATGAGAAGTATAAAACCTGCATACGATAATGCCCCTCATGGCTCCCTCAGTTAGAAATCTGCCAATGGACTAGAATTATGTGTTTCATAAGGTCAGGGTTGCCCTTGAAATGACTGCCGCGTGGCTATGCTTATTCTCATGAACACAAGCTGGGAGGTAGAGACTAAAGATAGTTCTAGCAATCATGTTGGAAAATGTTTACCCAGCGGGCTACATGTGCATCTAAGAACACCCAATGGCAATTCAGATGTAGGCTGTTTATGAGCCTAATCTTTGCTTGTAGGTGTCCTGGCAAACACTTCCTAATAATAGCCCTGTGGAGAAAAGAATTACCAACCACGTAGGAACCCAGGCTCCCTGGGAACCTCAGATGCTAGGAACTGAGTAACTGTTTTACATTCTATGAATCAGAAAGACTCTGTTGTTTAAGTGGAGGGTCACAGGCATTTGGAGATCTGGGGGCTTGTGCTGTGGTATTTTTTCCCTTAAGAGGAAAACATAGTAGTTTTATTTCATAAAAAAAAACAAACAAACAAACCAGGCACTAGAGGTTAAAAGTGATTATAGTCTTTTACAGATTCTTCAGATTCTGTTATGTGACCAAATTTTCCTGGGGATATGCAACATGCATATCTGTTCACCCCAGAAAGGGATCGCATGACAGACCGAAGTACAGATGCCACCGAAGTTCCGCGTGGTGAGCCAAGTTCTGTAGGTTGAGTTGTTTACCTTTCTTTTTTTTATTTTTATTTTTTTTAATTTATTAGTTGTTTACCTTTCTGTTTCAGAAGCTTCCTGCAGGATGGAAGGTTTTAACCTCAGAGCAAACTGTTGCCCAGCAGATTTCATGGGCAGTGTTGCCCTCCCATGCTTTGGGGAAGCCCCATCTTCATACATGTTGGTCTTGATTGTCAGTTTGACTGGATTTAGAATCACCCAGAAGATTGGTGATGTCATCTGTGGGCAAATTGGTGTTTCCAAAGAGGATTAACTGAGGGTGGGCAAAGACAGCGTGGGTGGCAACATCTTATGGCCTGGGCCAAATGAAAGAGGAACAGTAGAAAGCCAGGAGTGAGGGTTCGGAGAGTGGCTCAGGGGTTAAGATTGCTGGCTGCTTCCAGAAGACCCAAGTTCGAGTCTTAGCACTTATGGAAGCTCACAACCATCTGTGACTCCAAGGGATCCTATACCCTTTCCTGACCTCTTTGAGCATCAGGCACCCACATGACACACAGGCAAAACCCTCAGGTAGATGAAATAAATCTCAACTTGCTTTTCAAAGGACACAGTCTTGTTTGTTGCTGAAGTCTTGCTCCTCTGGTTCTTCCAATCTTTTGACTTCTTCTTCCGCTTTGTTTCCTGAGTCTTAGGAGTAGGTTGTGCTGCAGATGCTTAGGCTCAGACAGGCGCTCCACAGTCAGCTGGTTCCACAGTCAGTTGCTCTCTGCGTTTTGACCAGTTGAGGATTTTGGTAGTGGTCTGTTTTAGTTACTTCTCCATTGCTGTAAAGAGGCACCATGTCCAAGGCAACTTATAAAGGAAGAATTTATTAGGGGCTTGCTTACAGTCTCAAAGGGTTAGCGTCCATTGACCATGATGGCGGGGAGCATGGCAGCAGGCAGGCATGGTGCTGGAGCTGAGGGCTTTACCTCTGAGCCACAACGCGAGGGGAAACTGGGGATGATGTGGGCTTTTGAAGTCTTAAAGTGTGTCCCCAGTGACACCTTCAATAACAAAGCTACACTTCTCCAGTTCTTCCCAAACAGTATCATTCAAATATGAGAGTGTATGGGGCCATTCCCATCTAACCACCACAGTCTCCATGTGATACAAAGTCTCTTTGATGGTGTGGTTGTTTGAACGAGACTGTCTGCTATAGGCGCCATGTTTGAACATTTGTTCCCCAGTTGATGAAATTTTAGGAGGTATGGCCTTGTTTGAAGAAGCATGTCACTGAAGGTGAGCTTCAACAGTTTTGTTTGTTTGTTTCTTTGTTTGTTTGGGTTTTGTTGTGAGGTAGGATCTCACTGTGTATACTGACTAGCTTGGAACTCACTGTGTAGACCAGGCTGGGCCTCAAACTCATAGACATCATCTGTCTCCAGAGTTTTGGGATTAAAGGTGTGTACCAACATGCTGGTACCAGGTATGAATTGTTCCTATTGAGTGGGCTTTAAGATCTATTAGATGGATGTTGGTTACCCCAAAGACTTAAGTGCCATGACTGGACCCTTGGGATCGTCTTACAGGCTGGTCATTGTTTGCACCTCGGTGTTTGCTTTCTTGCCTTGGCAGCATCCATTGCATACTCTTTGTTTGTTTGTTTTTGTATTTTTGTTTTTCAAGACAGGGTTTCTCTGTGTAGCCCTGGCTGTCCTGAAACTCACTTTGTAGACCAGTCTGGCCTCTAACTCACAGAGATCCTCCTGTCTGTTTCTGCCTCCATAGTAATGAGGTTTAAGGCATGCACCACCACTGCCTGGCTCCATTGCATGCTCTTACTGGCTGCCTCTCCATGCTCTACCACCTTACTCTCTTGGATGTGTTTCCTTTACCTCCCAAACAAGCTACACAAGGTGAATCTTTGTCTCAGGTCTTGTTGAGGGAGGGATTGAAACCCAAACATATTTAGTTCATCATTAAAATGTATCCTATGGCTAAATTAGGAATTTCTCACTTTTGTTAATTTATTACATATGTATATATAAAATTTTATCTGTAGGGGTGTTTTGCCTGGTTATAGATCTGTTCCGCACATGCATGAAGTGTCCACAGAGGTCAAAAGGGGGCGTCAGATTCTCTGGAATTGAAGTTACAGACAGTTGTGAGCTGCTATGTGGGTGCTGAGAATTAAATTAGGTCCTCTGGAAGAGCAGCCAGTTTTCTTAACTGCTGAGCCATCTCTTGGCAAATGAATATTTGTTCATTCATTCTTCCCTTCTCTCCCTGCCCTTTCTCTTTTCAGAAACAAGTGCTTTTGTGCATGTTTTCTTATGCTTAGGGTATCCTAAGTTCTCTGGATTGCTCAATGAAACTTCTCTGTAATCCATTGTCCTAGAGTTCTGTTCTGTGGCTGTCCTTTTTTATTCTAAAATTTTCCACTTTGCCTGGTGCACTGTACCACTTTGGGATGTGAATGATCCTTCCTAAGACAGAGGGAATGGGAAGGAAGCCTTGTCCAGTGTTTATCTTGAATGACACCAATTCTGTGTTTACTTTGAATGAGTCATCACATCTCGGAGCTAAAGCAATTCTGGGCACTGACTAATCTATTGATTTTTCATGTTTTCTTTTCTTCTATGCTACACTGCCTGTCCCTGGGCCTCCAACATACATTACCCTCCTGGGAGGTTTCCAGTATGCCAGCTATAAAGCTATTCTTTTCTATCCCACTTGGTAAGCATATTAAATGTTGGCGAGGATTAGGTTGTTATAGGGATAATATATTATTTACAAAAAAGATACATCATTCTCAGGCCTCAGTACTCAGCCATTTGCATCAAATCACTCACGACACAGCTCATGAGTGATTGGATCTGAGAATTGCTCCTCTCCTTCCAGACTCCTGAATTGCATTAAAATGTCATTTAGCCTCATGGTGTCTTCATTCTCACCTGGAAATAGGAACAGCAATGTCCCCTCTGTCTGGTCGAGTTGTGGTGGGAGGCAAGTGTGGTGGTAATAAATGTCAAACCTTTGAGAAGTACACGGTCTTCCACAAAATGGACTGCTAAGGTGGCTGTTCTAATTTTGGCTCCCCTCCCTTGACAAAAAAAGTATCTTGACGAAAAAGCAGCTTAGGGAAGGGAGGGGTTAATCAGCTTGTAATTCCAGGCTATCCCAGCATCATGGGGGAAGCCAAGGCAGGACTTCAAACATCCAGTGACATCCCTTCCAGGGTTACTTCTCCACTCTCGGATCTTCAGCTCCCCTGCCTAGGGGATGGTGCTGCCCACAGTGGGCTGGGTTTTCCTGCATCAGCTAACGAAGACAATCCCCCAACAAATGTCTACAGGCCAACCAATATAGATGGTCCCTCTTCTCTGGTGGTTCTAGGCTGGGTCAGGTGACAACCAAGCGACCCTCACACTACGTATTCTATACCAAGAGGCAGCCATATTCCCTGGAAGGCTTTAGAAGCCACATAAAGATTTACAAAAACGGGCCCACCGGTGAACTTGAATGCATCCTGTAAGCAGAACGATTCTTTCCTTGGGACGTTTAAAAGTCAAAAACCTCACAGGTGTTTCTGGTCATTATGTGAATTTACTCTGTCTGTGCCAAAGAGTATTAGAATCCCACTGTTACAAAGCAGGTTAGTCCAACAGGGACTTCCTGCAGTGGGCAGAGGAAAACTTGCTCACAGGAGAAAATCAGGAGAACGTTCTGGTTGAAGGTAGCCATAGACTCTGAGCAGAGCTCTGGGACTAGGGAAACACTTGTTATAAGTACTTACTCTGCAGTACAAGCTAAGAGACCTGTGTTCGGATCCCCAGCAGCACAGCACACGTCTTTACCCCTGCCCCCACTCCCCACTCTCCAACCTCCCACCCCAGTGCCAGTGCCAGGGTGAGGAGAGAAGTGGGTGGGGATAAACAAGTAGATCCCTGGAGCTTGCTGGTCAGCCAGTCCAGCTGCCTCTGTGAGTTCTCAGTTCAGGGAGATGCTGTCCCCCCAAAATGAGCTGGAGAGCAACCGAGGAAAACACCTGCTGTTGATGTCTCCCCTTCAAATTCACATGAACGCATGTGCACTTACATGAAGATGTATGCACACATGTACTACACAATCAAAATGAGGAGCAGAAGGAGGGAGACGAATGGGATGGGAGAAGGAGCTCAGAGCTCCAGACCTGAATACTGTTTTGGAAAAGTCTCATGGATGAGAACCAGTTGCCACAGGGATTGGCACACAGGGAGCCCACAGGGAGCAGAACAGCCCAGAGCCATCTGCTAGGGGCAGCGCTTAGGGAAGTAGCAAGACGGGGAGGTTTTCTGCACATAAAAGCGTGGAGGCTTTAGGTCCTTACTTAGATAAAAATGAACTACTGTCAACCAGAATGCCCCTGGGCTTTCTCAGAAACCACTGTCAATGTCAGGTCTTCAGTGGCCAGCACAAGATGCTTTGCCGACCGTCTTCCTGACCTTGGTTGTTCTCTGTGGTTTGGTATGCTAGTGTCACCTACCTTGGGTTGTATCCAAGATGGCTGTTGCTATGTCAAGCTGGATTCACACAAACATTACAGAGACTCTAGACTCTGGGTATCTCTTCCCCGCAGTGCTCACTGTTCCTTGGGCAGGAGCGTGTGAGCTGGATAGCGGTCACATCCCAAGTCCTTGAAACCAGAGAAGCTTTGCCTGCTTCACCATCTCAGATTAGTTAAGACCCTTAGGGAAGTGCTAGTCAATATGGGCTGCAGCAGCAAAATGTCTTGTATTGGGCCAGCTCGATGACCCGTAGATAAGGGCACCAAACCTGACCACCTGAGTTTGCATTCTGAGATCCACGTGGTTGAAGGAGAGAACAACCACTTTGTGAAAGTTCTCTTGGTGTGGGCACACACACCCACTGTAACTTAAAAGAATCAAATACCTTAGACTAGTTAATGGACAATAGAATTTATTGATCAGGGTTCTGCAGGTCTGGAAGTACACGGTCAAGTGCCCGCTGATCTGATAGGCGCATATTACTCTTGAATGGTGGCATCTGTGTTTTCATAGAACAGACAGGCAGAGGAGCCCCTCAAGATCTCTTTTATAAGGGCACAGCTTATGCAGGAGGGCTCCATGTTCAGGACATAATTACCCTCCCAATACGATCCATTTGATCAGCTTGAACCAGCTGCTGCAGTCTGGGAAATGATGTGCAGGCTAAGGTAGGTCGGCCAACGCCTACTGTCTAGTTAGACCAGTCTCGTGCATACGACTGTTTCAGACATTGCAGGAAGCTGGCAGCCCCTGAATCTATGTCTATCATGCGAGGAAAATACAGCCTTATACCCTGTCAAACCCTTATTCTCCTAATGAATCTATTACACTTTTGAGGCTATAAATAATAGATCCGTTCCCTTCCTTCCAATGCAAATATTTTGAAAAATTTAATGATTGCTTTCCAAAGCCTACTTTTGAAATCACCCTCCTAAGGTTTGTGCCAACGTATACTCCCACAAACAGATGGCGGTGGGCACTCTTGAATCATAAAAACTGTCATTGATCTATACTGGTGGCTCTCAGCTGGGGGTGATTTTATTGTCCCTCCTCTCCCAGGGTGCTGTGGCACTGACTGAGACATCTTTAATCATCACAGGTAAGGAGATGCTGATTTTTCTGGTGGCAGCAGGATGGGATGCTGCTGGGAACCATTCAATGTATAGAACGTGTCCCCACAGCAAGAATTACCTGGACTAGCAGGGCGGTGGTGGCACATGCCTTTAATCCCAGCACTCGGGAGGCAGAGGCAGGCAGATCTCTGTGAGTTCGAGGCCAGCCTGGTCTACAAGAGCTAGTTCCAGGACAGGAACCAAAAGCTACAGAGAAACCCTGTCTTGAAAAATAAAAAAAAAAAGAATTACCTGGACCAGAGGTTGAGAAACCCTGGCTTATACAGACATATATACGCCATTTTTAAAGGTTTAATATATATGTATATTATATAATTATAATCATATTATTTATATTTATAATTATATTATATATTTCTATTATATATATATAACTTTATATGAATATTGGTTTTTAGAGATAGGGTTTCTCTGTGTATCTCTGGTTGTCCCAAACTCACAAAGATCCACCTGCCTCTGCTCTCTGGGATTAAAGGTGTGCACCACCCCTGCCTGGTTTTGACTTACTTTATATTTTTAATTCCATGTGTGAATGTGTTTCTGTGTGGAAGCAGGTACTTGTGGATCCCAGAAGAGGGCGTTAGTTCCCATGGAACCCAATGTGGGTTCTGGGAACTACACTCAAGTCTTCTGAGGGAGCAATGAGTGTTCTTAACTGCTGAGCCATCTCCCCAGCCTATATGATTCATATTATTAGACTCTAAATTGATCTGAGCAAGAAGATTTGCTCTGGAATGATGCTACCGAACACATGTATCCTGGGTTGGTCCTGAATCCTGAAGTGTACTTGAGGTCCTGTTTCCCCAGTTTAGAGGATGCTGCTGAACATGACAGGTGGAGGTTTCCAAGGTAACCAACTGAATAGCTTCAAAACCTCCCTTCCAAACCCTGCTTGACACTTAGTGTTGAGGACAGTGGTCACCGCACTTCAGCAAAAGAAGATATGGTTCTGATATGAGACTTACCGATGCTTAGTTTATTTCTATTCTGACTATATATTAGTCAGGGGTTTCTAAAGGAACAGAACAGACAAAATGAATATACACATTAAGAGAGGATTTGCTAGGTGGACTTGCAGGCTGTGGTTCAGGCAGCCCCACAGTGGCTGTCTCCAGATGGAAGGCTGAGAGTCTGATAGCTGTTCAGTCCATGAGGCTGGATGTCCCAGCGGCCGTAATCTGGCCATGGAGTCTTGGAGCCTTCCTACTTCTGCTAGTGCTCAGTGTGTGCTGCATCCTGAAGACGTGGTATGTAACGTCAGTGGAGAGATGCTGCTGCAGCAGAATAGATGAACCTGTCTGCAAGAGTGAGGGCAGGCAGGCAAAGAGCAACCCTTCCCTCTTCTGCGACCTTCCATGAGGGCTGCTGCCACCATGCGTCGGGTGGTCTTCCCACCACAAACAAGCTCATCAGTCACGCCTCCCAGGCGTGCCCAGCAGCTCGTGCTTCTGTTGACTCCAGATGCAGGTCAGTCAACAACCAAGATTAGTCACTGATACTTGGAGTGTCATGTGATATGAGGAAATTTAATGCCTGGCAGAATAGAAAAAAAAATCACCAATCACCAATGACAGTCCATATTCTTGCCAAATGTTTCCACTTGTTTGGTTTTGAGACAGGGTCTCACGCTATGCCTAGCTTAGGCTGACCTGGAACAGACCATAGCACCCAGGCTGACCTCCAACTCATGGCCGTTCTCCTGCCTCAGCCTCCTGAGTGCTGGGAGTACAGATGGAGCCATCCCACTTGGTTCCAAATGCTTCTTTTCAAAAATAGTATAGAGAAGGAATAAAAAAACAGAAATTGGGGCTGCAGACTCAGTGGCTACCTGCTCTTCCAGAGGACCTGAGTTCTGTCCCTAGTACCCACTAAGTGACTCACAACCACCTATAATTCCAGATCCAGGCAGGCCAGTGCTCTCTTCTGGTCTCTGAGGGCACACACACACCTCAAAGAGACTCTTTAAAAATTTAGCAGGGCCGGGCGATGGTGGCGCA
>NC_022010.1:5746959-5752038 GCF_000317375.1 Microtus ochrogaster
AGTTCGAGACCAGCCTGGTCTACAGAGCTAGTTCCAGGACAGGCTCCAAAGCCACAGAGAAACCCTGTCTCGAAAAAACAAAAACAAAAACAAAAATTTAGCAGGGACTGTCACCTGGGTTCAAATTATGATCCCCGTTCTTGCTACACGTGGTGTGACGTCGGGCAAATTCTTGTCTATGAGATGCAGATAGTGGTGCAGTGTGATCACCCCATCAGAACGGAGAGGGCTGGGGTGTAGCTCCCTGACAGAGCACTGTACAGTATCACACGGCCCTAGCTACCATCCCCAGCCCTGGGGTCGGGGCTGGAACATAACAACTGCTTTACAAATATTAGCTATACTGTTTTCTCTTCCATGTTTTGGAAGGCTTGCTGTGGTGGCTAGTCTTACTTCAACTTGATACAAGTGTGGTAGTTTCAGTGAAAATGGCCCCATAGGCTCATAGGAAGTGGCGCTATTGGGAGGTGTGGCCTTGTTGGAGGCGGGTTTTGAAGTTTTAGTTGCTCAAGGTTGAGAGTCATTCTCTCTTCCTGCTGCATTCAGATCCAGATGTAGAACTTGCGGCTACTGTTCCAGCACCACATCTGCCTGCGTGCTGCCAGGCTTCTCTCCATGACGCCGGTGTACAAAACCTCTGAACTGTAAGTCAGCCCTCAGATGAATGTTTTCCTAAACTGTGCAGTGGCGGTACACACGTTTAATCCCAGCGCTCAGGAGGAAGAGACAAGTGAATCTCTGAGTCTGAGGCCAGCCTGCTCTACAGAGTGAGTTCCAGGACAGACAGAACTACACAGAGAAATTTTGTCTCAACAAAAGTGTTTTCCTTTATTAGAGTTGCCATGGTCCTAGTTTCTCCTCATAGCAATAAAAACCCTCATAGATCAAGCTAGAATCATCGAAGAAAAGGGAGGCTCAATTTAAAAAATGCGTCCGTAAGACCAAGCTGTAAAACATTTTCTTAACTAACTGGTGATTGATGGGAGAAGGCCCAGCCCATGTTGAGTGGAGCCACCCCTGGGCTGGTGGTCCTGGGTTCTCTAAGAAAGCAGGCTGAGCAAGCCAGTAAGCAGCACCCTCCTTGGCCTCTGCATCAGTTTTTGCCTCTAGGTTCCTGTCCTGTTTTAATTCCTGTCCTGACTTCCTTCAGTGATGAACAGCGATGTGGAAGTGTAAGCCCAATCAACCCTTCCCTTCCCAACTTGCTTTTGTTCATGGTAGTCATCATGGCAATAGTAACTCTAACTAAGACAATTGGGGGCCACCAAATTCAGCAATCCTCCTGCCTCAGCTCTCCACTCCCTCAGTTCTGGAGTCACAAGCATGTGCCCAGTCACATGTGGCTTTTGACACGGCTGCTGGATTTAAACTCAGATACGCATGCTTTTACAGAAAACTCTCACACCTCCTGAGCCAACTCCTCAACCTCAGAATCTGCTTTTTAACACAACCCCGGGTGATTTGTGTACAGCCACAAATCCTTGCTTACTTTGGAAGCAGGAGTTAATGCCTCTGGATTTCCTTGTCATCTCAAACTCCAAGTGAACTTAGTTGATTCTTGTATGACTCCTCATGTTTGGGAACATTGCTTAAAGTCAACCAGTTCTGAGCTGGAAAAAGACCCTTTGAGACATAGTTTCTTCTTCTTCCCCCTCCCCATAGCCAATTTCTTTAAAAATAAAACAAAACAAAAGATTTATTTTTTTTATGTGCATGTGTGTGTGCCTGAGTGTATGTATACACACCACATGAGTGCAGGAACCTTCAAAAGCCAGAAGAGGGCAGCAGACGCCTGGAATTGTAACCATAGGTGGTTGTGAGCTATTGTGCGGGTACTGGGAACTGAACCTGGGTCTTCTGCAAGACCAGTATGAACGTTAACCACTGAGCTATGCCTTCAGCACTCTGTTTCTTTTGTTAAAACAAGTTTCCCCTTTGTTTGTTTTATTTATGGTGTGTGTGTGTGTGTGTGTGTGTGTGTGTGTGTGTACACGCATACTTGAGCACACTTATGCATTCATGCCACTGTGCATGTGTGGAGGTCAGAGGTCAACTTGGGGAAGTCAATTCTATTCTTACCATGTTGGTCCCAAGGATTGAACTCGGGATGTCAGGCTTGGTGGCAAACCTCTATACACTGAGCTATCTTGTTGGACTTCTCTCTCCCCTCCCCTCCCCTCCCCTCCCCTCCCCTCTCTCCTTCCCTTTCTCCTCTCGTCCTCTCCCTTCCCTCTCTCTTTTCTTTTTCTTTTACTCGCCTGTCAGGGTCTGCATGGTATGGTAAGGTTCTTGTCATGTCTCTGCACCGGGGAACAACAAGCAGAAATGTCTGTTGTGTTGTAGTCTGAGAACTGGCACTTTGCTTTGACCATCTGCACGGCAGTTTCAAACTCTTTCTCAGTTTCCTCATCTGTGAAGTGGGGATAATTTTACCTGCTCAGGGCCAACCTTAGTGGGTTGATATAATAATGAGTTAAAATACTATATATGAAGATGTTCCCTTACTGACAAAAAAATATTTTTTTTCTTTTCTTTTCTTTTTTTTTTTTTTTTTTTTGAGACAGGGTTTCTCTGTGGCTTTGGAGCCTGTCCTGGAACTAGCTCTTGTAGACCAGGCTGGCCTCGAACTCACAGAGATTCACCTACCTCTGCCTCTCGAGTGCTGGGATTAAAGGTGTGCGCCAACACCGCCCGGCTGACAAAAGAATATTAAAATGTAATTGTTTGTTGCCAACCACATTGTAGGTGCTGCAAAATTGGGTAGAGTCCACAGACCCTGCTCCTATGGGAGCAGCTTTAATTATTGCCACCAGATGGCAGCAAAGAGCAAGCTTCCCTATGAGGCACTATGGGATCCAGAGGCTGAATAAAATGGTTTGATGACCCTGCCCAGTTTCTCTCGTGTTGATCATTCATCACTTGTCCCTCTCTGCTTTCCCAATATTTCCTGAGCCCACGACCACTTATGTCTCCCTTTTCCTACCAATTCCTCCCATGGGAATGATTTTTAAATACACATTCAAGGGCAAATTGGAATTAATTCAATCCCTGTGTTTACAGCCTGTAGCTAACATGGACTGCCAATGAAACACAAACCTGAAGGATTTATGAGGCACATATTTATGAGGCAACAGGGGAATATGAAAATATTTAGATTACTTAATATCCAAGCTCCTGTCCCAAGTGGGCGTATTTGGGATCCATCTATTATCCACTCAGTAAATATTTATTCCTGGCTCGGGAATAAAGATACATTTTTGGAGACAAGTCTCTCTGTTATATAGCCCTGATTGTTCTAGAACATTCTCTGTAGACCAGGCTGGCCTCTATCTACCAGATCCCAGAGGTCCGCCTGCCTCTGCCTCCCAAGTGCTTGGATTAAAGGCGTGCGCCACCATTGTCTTTATTTTCCGAAATCAGCTAAGACATAGAGGGAGCTCTGGAAGTTATAAGATGGCAGAGTGTGGAGAGGGTCATGGCAAGTCTCCCTGGAAAAGTGTTCCTTGAGGTGAGATGCAAATGAACAGACAAGAGCCCTCCAGGCTGAGGGAACAGTTCCTGGCTTAAGAGGGAGAACTGTTCTTCCTGAGACCTGAGTTCGAATCCCAGCCCTTGAAGTGGGCGGCTCACAACCTCCTATAACACCAGCTCCAGGGGATCTTCTCTTGGCCTCGGAGGGCACCAACCAGGCAGGCACATGACACACATCCATATGAGCAGGTACTCACATATACACATAAAAATCAAAATAGAGACATCTTTAAAAGTAAATAGATCTGGGACTGGAGAGATGGCTCAGTGGTTAAGAGTGATTCCTGTCCTTCCAAGAGGACCCAGGTTTGGTTTCTAGCACCCATGCGAACGGGCAGTTCACAGCAGCCAGCTACTCCAGCTCCAGGGCATCAGACATCCTCTTCTGGCCTCTGTAGGACTCATATATCATACATCCAAATAAAACATAAAAAATGTAAAAAGTAAACAAATATTTTAAAATTAATTTTTAAAATTTTGTTTGCATTGGTGTTTTGCCATGGGTGTCTGGTCCCCTGGAACTGGAGTTACAGACAGTTGTGAACTGCCGTGTGGGTGCTGGGCATTGAACCTGAGTCCTCTGGAAGAGCAACCACTGAGCTATCTCTCTGGCCCTGTAAATAATTTAAAAAAAAAAAAAAGACAGCTAGGTTAAAATGCAGATTCCAGATCTCCCACGATAAACCTACCAAATTAGATTCTCTGGGTGGGACCAGGGCTTTGCATGCTAAACAAGGTCCCCCAGGTAATTCCAAAGTGCTTATCAGTTCAAGCAGTATTGTGATAGGCTGATATTTCAGACTTGGTTGCCTATTAGAATAACCTGGAGATAAAAACAAAAAACCAAAAAAAAAATCACAAAACACAAGTGTCTCACACACATACAAATAGATAAATAAACAAACAATCAGGAAAACCTTTAAGGAGAGAACCTGCTCTGGTTTCTCTGATCCCCGTTGTGTGAGTGTGTCTCTTCTTTGTGAATATCATTCTCATGCCTTTAAGCCATTGTGATAAGGGAGAGATGTTATCACATCTGAGAGCTGACATTTTGCAAACTCTATTGGAAATAAAGCGAGTACAGGATGTGATGCATCAATCTTTTTATCACGTGAGCTGCTTGGTTCTGGTAAAGTCTAAAATCAAACATGGAAGTTCAGGCGTATTGTATTTCTGTGCTGCAGTGGGGGACTGGTAAGTGCTGGCTGTGTGGGTTAAGTAACAGAAATAACAACACCTGTCAACAGGGGGTCTAGCAGGGTAGCTCTGGGAGAGTTCCTGCCTAAATGTATGGAAGATCTGGGTTCAGTTCTCAGCACTAAAAATTAAAGCCATCCAAAGTCGTTTCTCAGTCTCTCTGGGGTCAGTCTTCCAAGTGCAGTCAGTTTGAGTTAGGCCGTGTGAGGTCACTAGTCAGGGGCATGGAGAGAGCTATACAATTAGCTGCTCCAGACAGTGACATTGGACCTGAGCCCACCACACTCTAGTGTGTAGACAGTGACATCTGTACACCACACTCTAGTGTGTACACAGTGACATCTGTATCCA
>NC_022010.1:5752533-5755461 GCF_000317375.1 Microtus ochrogaster
GACATCTGTACACCACACTCTAGTGTGTACACAGTGACATCTGTACACCACACTCTAGTGTGTAGACAGTGACAATGAGCCCACCACGCTCTAGTGTGTACACAGTGACATCTGTACACTACACTCTAGTGTGTAGACAGTGACATTGGACCTGAGCCCACCACACTGTAGTATATAGACAGAGACATTGAACCTGAGCCCACCACGCTCTAGTATGAAGCTGAAATGACTGTTTAGTTTGGGTCCAGGTTTATATTTGATGGTCAGAACTTATCCCCACCAAGTTGGATCTATGTTAGCAAATGGGCCATGAGCAATGGGTGTGGCCTGTGAGTTTGGCTTGTAGGGTGAACAGTTTGAAAGGAAACAAGGACAATAGATGAAGACAAGGGTTCATGTCACTCCAGATGCTTATGTTAAATGTTAAGCTGCCTGGAGCATAACCAGCTTTTCCCTTTGTGTCATGTGACCTGGCTCCAGGGACTTTACCCTTGCTTACGACATTAGCCAGAAAGTCACCTTGAGCAGTTTCCCTTAAATGTCTGTGCTTTTTTTTCCTCTCATGAACTGGCAGGAAAAAGAGGTCCTACTGTATCACAAGGGGGGCATGCAGAAGAGCCCACGGATATCAAGAGGTCTATTGTATCACACAGGGCTATGTAGAACAGCCCAGGGATATCAGGTACCGGACGGGCTCAGGGTCATCTGCACCACGGATTAGCAGGAGGCTGTTGAATACTAAGTTGCAGACTCCAGCCCTGGTGCACACTCCAGACCATCTCGAGACCTTAATTATCATTGTGCCACACGCAGGGGAGAATTGCACATGCTGACTCGCTGCAGTTTCCCATTGACAGTGGTCAGAAGAATAAGGATTCCTTCTATCAACAGAGAAAGAAATGGAGCAAACTCCAGGGACAGAGAGACAGATAGGCGGGCAGATGGATGGACGGATGGGAGAGAAATTACCCTATTAACTACAGTCAGCGATCGAGGGTGCTGTTCAAGGATTGTTCGGTTTTAACCAGTTAAAGAATTTGCTTCAATTACAATTAGCCTTCGATTCTGGCTGCAAACCGAACCGCCCTGGGAAATGTCCAAGAAGACGGTCTGCTTGGGCTGATCTGGTTTAAACAGATGGGATTAGAATCTAGCAGTCATCTTTTTCTTTTTAAACTCTCCAGGTAATTCTAATCTGCCTAACAACTACCAACCTAAGGCATGGTGCTTGAACTGTTAAATGCATTGTAATTACTTGGGGGACCTTATTGAGTATGCAAGGTCTTGCTTCCCACCCGGAGAATCTAATTTGGTAGGCTTACGGTAAGGGACCTGGAATTTGCATTTTAACCTAGCAGTCCAGGAAATTCTTTTTAAATCATTAAGGATTTATTTATTTTTATTTTTATGGGTATGGGTGAGTGCCTGCCTATGTGTATGTCTCCATGGGTGTGTCTGGCATCCTCGGAGGCCGGACAAGAATGTCAGATCACCTGCAGTGCCCTGGTGTCTAGCTCGCACTTCCACGGAGATCCCTAGGGGAGACCCGGTGGTATGTTAGGGACAGCAGCCCTCAGATGGGTCTCCAGGGCAACCGAGCTGAGCATCTCCAATTTTCATTTTCAGAAAATTGAAAATAACTTACATGATCAATAACAAGCCATGCTACATAAATTTTCCACTTTCATAACAACATCTGATTTCTGAGTCCAGCAAAAAACACTAGACGGTAATAAAAGAAAAGACAAACAGTGGGAAACGGATTGGCAGCCATGGAAAGGCTGTTCTTCTAAAGGCCTACACAGCTAGATGTGGTGAGGGACACCTCTAACCCAGCACCGGGCAGTCAGGAGTTCAAGGTCAGCCTCAACTATATTGAATTCAAGGCTAACCTGAGCCACATGGCATCCTACATTAAAAAATTAAAAAGGTATATACGGTGGTGATGCACACCTTTAATCCTAGCAATCAGGAGGCAGAGGCAGGTGGATTTCTGTGAGTTTGAGGCCAGCCTGGTCTACAGAGTGAGTTCCAGGACAGCCAGGGTGGTTACACAGAGAAACCCCATCTCAAAAAACCAAAAAAGAAAAAAAAATCAATAAATAAACAAGAAAAAAGACACCCAAAGAAGCAAAACTCACTCAAGCTCACTAACAATTAGATTTTTAACAATGACCACAGAATTTGCATATTGTCCTATCAGGTGAAGAAATATTTTAAAAATCAATATTATCTGGTTGTAATGGTTGATTTCTGTGAACTTGACCTAGCTAGAGTGGTCTGGGAAGAGGAACTTCAGTTGAGAAGATACCTCCATCAGATTGGCCTGGAAGCAAGCTAATGACTGAGGTGGGAGGGCCCAGGCCACTGTGGGCAGTGCTGCCCATGGGCAGGAGGTGCTATAAGGGACAAAGAAAGAAGAAAGAAACCTGACTCAGACGCTAGTGTTGGCAAATGGACAGGAAACAGGCACATCCCAAACCCATGGCAAAATGGGAAGATGGCCCCAAATCTGCAAGTTGGTGGTGTTTACGAAATTTAAAACTCATGATGAATTGTATAGTTTTTGGCTTATTAGCTCTGTATTTATTTAAATATGTATAGGGTTTTTTTTGTTTTGTTTTGTTTTGTTTTTAGAGACAGGGTTTCTCTGTAGCTTTGGAGCCTGTCCTGGAACTAGCTCTATAGACCAGGCTGGTCTTGCCTGCCTCTGCCTCCCAAGTGCTGGGATTAAAGGCGTGTGCCACCACTGCCCAGCTTATATGTATAGATTTATAAAGTTAAGTCAAAAGAGACACATTTAAAATTTTGTTAGATGTTGCCAAATACATGTATTACACAGACACACAAATAAACCTTTAAAAACATATTTAACTATGTTTTTATTTTTTATTTTTTTTTTGTTTGTTTGTTTTAATTTATTTATTT
>NC_022010.1:5758709-5761209 GCF_000317375.1 Microtus ochrogaster
TTTAACTATGTATTCTTTTCTCTTTCCAACACTTCTGCAATGAGGGTATAATTCTTCTGAAATTAGAAATTCTGGAAAAACCTACAATGAATGTTATTTTTCTCCTACAATCTACCTACCCACAGCTGAAGGTGCTGTGCACAGTGCTGCTGCAGGGATGTGCACACAGGATTTGGCTGTGAGTGTGATGTTTTGCCCGGGACCGGAGGTGAAGCTACAGGTGAACCAGCGGGAATGGCGACCCTGGAAGACCTCTGCTACATGAGCATTTCCTCTGTATGTGACTCTGGGTGGATTTCATTTGGGGATCAATTTACTTAATAAGAAAAATGCTTCTGCTTTTAGAATTCATTGTTGTCTTCAGTTTATTAAAAAAAAAAATTATTTTTTCTTCCCACAAAGCAAGTGCCTCTGCCCTCAGAAGAGAAGCAGAACTCTGAGTGGTCCTTTCAACAGATGATTACAGGGCTCGGTGTCTGCCCTGGGTGCTATTCTACAGGCACGAGTCCTTGAAGGAGCCATCAAGGTCCTTGCTGTTGGGAAGGTGGCCATTTATTTAATTATTTCTTATTGATTTGGTATGTGTGTATCCAAGCTTGCTTTTCCGTTGCTGTGATAAAACACTGGCCCGATGCATCTTGGGGGAAGAAATGTTTTGTTTCAGCTTATAGGTTACAGGCCAACTGGGGGGACCAGAGAGGGAACATGGAGGCAGGAACTGAAGCAGAGACCATGGCGGAACCCTGCTGACTAGACTAGCCCCTACCCTGGCTCTGGCTCACTCAACTAGCTTTCTTCTCTCTCTCTCTCTCTCTCTCTCTCTCTCTCTCTCTCTCTCTCTCTCTCTCTCTCTCTCTCTCTCTCTCTCTCTCTCTCTCTCTCTCTCTCTCTCTCGCTCTGTAGACCAGACTGACTTGGAACTCACAGAGATCCTCCTGCCTCTGGCTCCCAAGTGCTGGGATGAAAGGCGTGTGCTGCCACCACCCAGCTTCAACTATGTTTTTTACACAGTCCAGCCCCCCCTGCCCAAGGTGGCACCCCCTACAGGGGGGCTGGGCCCTCCTACATCAGTTAGCAATAAAAGCATAAGATCAGGGAATATTCATTTAAAAATTCCTATGTTGAACAGTAGAGATGGCTCAGGGATCAAGAGCACTTGCTGCTCTTGCAGAAGACCCAGGTTCGGTCCCTAGCACTCACTTTGGGCAGCTCAGAACGACATGTGTATAACTCCAGCTCCAGGTGACCTGAAGCCTTCTCCAGGCCTCCCAGGGCACCTGCAGTCATGCGAGCATACTCTCTCACAGATAGACATATGCACATAATTTTAAAAAAATGTTCAAAAATCAAAACTGCTTTCTATTGGGCACAATCATGCTACCTACACAGTAACAGCATAGCCATAGGTAGTTCTTGCTCCTCACTCCCATAGACTGATGGTTTCTGGGGCTATAGAGCTATCAGATGAGGGAGCTCTGACTTATAATTCAAAAGCCAGTGCTCATCCCATTATGGTGCCAGCAGGAGTACCAGCATTAGCTCCTATGAATTACAGCGTCTTCCGAGAGGGAGAGGGCGGATCTGCAGATCTTGTCTTTGTAGATGGATTTCCATCTTCATGGAGAAGGAAGCCTTCATGGGAACAAGGAATATGTGTATGTGTGTGAGAGAGGAAAGGGGGGAAATGTGGATGGGGGTGGGGAGCGTTGTACAGTTCTATATGGGGACAAGAGAAGCGGGCGGGGGAGGGGAGAGAATGGGGACTAAAAGGTGTGGGGAGTTCATGGTGTGTCTGTATGTAGATCCCTCCGGAAGTAGGCTGGACCCCTGCCACCCCCGGCTGCTGGCAGCTACAGAAGGTGACTCTTAGCCAGCAGGCCCTAGAGGACTACTTGGAGACAACTGTTGTGCCCAAGGTCATCACCGTCCAAAAAGGAGAGACCCCGTACCTCCAATGACACAGGGAGGGGAGTGTCAGCTGAGACCTGTCATGCCTGCTGCCTTCCAAAACAGTCCCGAGGGCATCTGGGTAGTTCTAGTCAACACAGACCCTCAGACACTGGTCCTCATCTCACGGTGGGCTTCGCAGCAACTCAGCCTGTGACAGGGACCACAAGGGGTCTGTTGTGGGGAGAATGACTTCACGAATAACTAAATAATAACGGTCAAGTCAGCGTCTCTCTTCGGTGCTCTTGAGATGGCATTTGTGGAGACCTGAGTCATGGTCCCATCAGAGTGCCCAGTTTGTGTTCACTCTGAAGTCGCCAGGTTCCACCTCCGAAGGTGTTCATAACCTCCCCAAACAGTGCCACCAAGGGGGACCACACATTCGAATACCCGAGCCTGTGGGGACAGATCTTACTGAAAGAGGACTTAAGGTTGGGAGGAAGATGAGAGGAAGGGTGGGAGGAGCCGGAGGGAGAGTGAAGGGCGGAGTTGATAAAAATAAGTTTATACACTGGGGCCGTGGTGGCACACACCTTTAATCCCAGCCCTTAGG
>NC_022010.1:5765206-5767772 GCF_000317375.1 Microtus ochrogaster
CTCTCTCTACACACGCACAAACAGAAAGAGAGAGGGTATGGTGGGGACTTACAGTACTGCCTTCCCCGTGAGAAGCTACAGCTGATGGAGCACCCTCTCTCTCTCTCTCTCTCTCTCACACACACACACACACACACACACACACACACACACACACACACTGTCTCTCCACCATCTATGTTCTCTCTTTTCCTTTGCACAGAGGAGGTGACCACCTTGATTCCTTAGTTCTCAGTGCTCTACTCAACAGGCCTGATGCGTGTGTCATGTACAATTTCACAAGTGATAGACTCTAGCTTGGCAGTTCCAGGGCCGGGATACAGCTGTGTACATTTGTGTGCACATCTGGGACCCTCGCACAGTGTCTGATTGCAGTGGCCAGGGCATCATATGCTCATCACAATAATGGCTCTCAGTGAATCCCATTTTATTCAGCTGACCCCTCTCTAATGCTTTGTCTCTTCTTTTTTTGCCTGCTTAAAGTGTTTGTTCACAATGGGAGTAGTGTTCACAGTTGCATGTAATTGCAGCTCCAGGCGATCTGATGCCTTCGATCTCTGCTGGTACATGCGCTCATGCACATATGCACACAAACACACACTCACACAGAATCAAAATTAAACTAAATTTAAAAGTACAAATAAGGCCAGACATGATGCATATGTCTTGAATTTCTTGGGAGGCAGAGGCAAGGAGATTTCTGTGAGTTTAAGGACAGCATGGTCTACATAGAGAGATCCTGTCTCAACCTCCACCCTGAAGTAAAATGAGTATGTTTACATAGGTTCATGTGTGTGCCTGTGAGTATGATGCCAGGAGACAAACTCAGGTGTCAGCCTTAGGAATGCCATTCACCGCTGAGCCAAGGTCTCTTGCGGCCTGGAGCTCATTGACTAAGCTAGCCTGGCTGTCTAGTGAGCCCCAAGTCTTCTGGGCCCCATCATTATTACAAGATAGGATTACAAGCACACACTTCTACATTTTATGTGGGTGCTGTGGCTCAAACTGAAGACCCCATGCATGTAAGAAAGTGCTTCATGGCTGGGCGGTGGCAGCACATGCCTTTAATCCCAGGACTCCGGAGGCAGAGGCAGGTGGACCCCTGTGAGTTCAAGGCCAGCCTGGTCTACAGAGCAAATTCCAGGACAGCCAGGACTGTTACACAGAGAAACCCTGTCTCAAAAAAACCCAAACCAAACAAACAAAAAATTATACCTTGGAATTCAAAGCAACAGCCATTTAGCTCATTTGGTTTTGTGCTTCTTGTGTACAGCGTTGTATAAATACTCTGAACACCTATTGCATGTTAAACATGTTTGGAATAAATACCACTAGGACAGGCTGATCTGAATTAAACAAGCAGAGACTGCAGCGTGTGGTGTCTGTAGCCTTTTATTTCTTCTCTTGGCCCAGTTTGAGAAAACACACATGCACACACACAGACACACACTGGAACACAAGAGAATGACTGATTTAGAACACATTAAATAAAGCAATGTGTAGGATGCCAATGCAGAGCACGCTAAGGCAGGGCCCAGCGTGCTGACTCCCCAGTGCGTGTGGAAGGCAGGCCAGGCCCGTGTGCAAGCTACTCAATATCCCGGGTCGGGAGCAGGGATAGCATGATTTCTATAGACTGAGTCAAGTGTATCGGGGACACTGTGCTCCTAGGGGACATCTGGAAATATCTGGAAACTTTTGGCTTTTGGGTGACACAAGTAGATGGTAGTCAACATCTATCAGGTTGACAGTGCCCAGGAAGCTTCCCTTCATGACAATGAATTACCTGGCTTTGGGACTAGAGGTGTTGTTTGGTGATAAAGGGCTTGCTTGTTTATATAAGGCCCCTAGGTTTAATTCCTAGCATAGAAAAGGAGGAGGGAGGAAATGAATTCTTTTATTTGACCATTTCTTAAAATGTATTTTGTGTATGTGGTGCACGTGTGTGCATGCCAGTGTGTGCCAGACCCCATGGCCATGTGCATGTCAACAGCTGTCAGGAGAGGACTTTGGGTGTCCTGCTCTCTCACTCTCTATCTTATTCCCTTGAGGCAAGGTCTCTCGCTGAATCTGGTGTTCACCGTTTTGACTCACTAGGCTGTCTGACCAGCAAGCTCCCAGGTTCCACTTGTGTCTCCTGTCGCCCAGCGCTGTTTTTATGTGGGTTCTAGGGATCCAAACTCAAGTCCTCATGGTTATGCCATGAGTGCTCTTATACCCTGAGCCATCCCTCAGCCCTGGAAAGTTATTTGATTTAAAATAGTAATCATGCTAAGACCAAGAAGCCCTGATTTAGAAGAAATAAAATTGCTTGATAGAATAAGACTTGTAACAGTCCTTGGTCTTGAGAACGGTGATAATAACATAGACTTGTTGCTCAGTACAACAGTGTGGTCAACACTCGGTCCTGCTCCACCAACCATCTCATCCTCAGAGACACAAAAGCACCTGCACATAAGCTCTAATGTGTAGCTTTTCGCAGAAGTATTATTCTTTTTTTTTTTATTGAGAAAAGGAAAAAAAAAACAAGTTTCCGCCTCCTCCCAGCCTCCCATTTCCCTCCCCC
>NC_022010.1:5768898-5776958 GCF_000317375.1 Microtus ochrogaster
TGAAAACAGTGTGGTACTGGCATAAAAACAGAGAAGTCGACCTATGGAATTGTATAGAAGACCCGAATTTTAACCCACAAACCTATGAACACCTCATTTTCGATAAAGAAATATTATCCTTATGCTTCAAAATTTGCGACCAGAGATGTCTCAGAGGTCAAGGGCACTTGCAACTTTTCCAGAGGACCCAGGATTTGTTTCCCAGCACCCACATTGGGTGACTCACAACTGTCTGTAACTCTAAGATACCCAATGCTCCTTCTGACCTCCACAAGCATGACCATGTCTGGTTGATGTGGTGCTAGGAATCAAACCCAGGGCTTCTCGCATGCTGGGTGAGCATTCACACAGACTAGCTTCAGGTATTGTGCTCTGCACTTTTACACACCTACAGTGCAGTAGGCCTTCTCACACCAGCATCATCACACACACAGGATACACAGTGTGAGTGTGTCATGGAGGCTCCAGCCAGGGGCACAATGAGCATGTTGCAGTTCTGTCATCTGATGGGTCCGTTGTTGATCGATGCATCGTGTCATGGCATGTGACCACGTCTGGTGAGCAGATGGACAGAAAGAGGAAAAAGAAGGGACAGATGAATGCACAAAAGAATCATCCCAGAGAGGCCTCAGTTGTGTTATCAATGATATCTTCCATGATAAGGTTCAGTGCAGAAGCTGCACCTGTCAGTCAAGCAGATGGAGTACCAAGGTGATGTGGGCAGCTTGTACAACATGGAGGAGAACTGTTCCATAGTTATTCCCATGATCCCCACCTTCTGTGTTTACATTCTTGTATCATCTCCTCCCTTTGAGTGTGGCTGGCATCACTTGCTTGCTTCTACCCAGGAGAGTATGTAGCTGCTGGTGGTGGTCTTGTGCCACTGTCACAGCTGTCTTGCTGAGGTAGGCTCCTCCTTGCTTTTGCTATATGGAAAGGAAGTGGACTTAGCCTCAACTGACAGACAGGAGCCAACAACAGATATAGCTTTCAAGGAACTAAGTGCTGCCGGCATTTACATGAGGTTAAAGCAACTCCTTCTCAGTCAACTCTAGAGATAAAACACTTGTTCTATATTGGTTAGAGCTTTGCAGAGTCCAGCTAAACTGTAAGATAATAAACATCTTATTCAGTTATTTGTGTGTTTGTTTTTTGAGACAGGTGTAGGAGGAGGGCACTTGTTCATCCAGGTTGCTTGTTTGTCCCGGCCGCCCAGAACCAAAATAATTACACAGAAACTATATTCATTAAATCACTGCTTGGCCCATTAGCTCTATCTTCTTATTGGCTAACTCTTACATATTAATTTAACCCATTTATATTAATCTGTATATCACCACGAGGTCGTGTCCTACCAGCAAAGTTTCAGCACATCTATCTCTGACTGCGGTAGCTCTATGGTGTCTCCCTCTGACTCTGCCTTCTTTCTCCCAGTATTTAGTTCCATTTTCCCCACCTACCTAAGTTCTGCCATATCAACAGGCCAAGGCAATTTCTTTATTTATTAATGGTAATCACAGCACACAGAGGGGACTCCCACATCACATCCCCTTTTCTGTTTAAACAAAGGAAGGTTTTAATTTTAACATAGTAAAATTACGCCGGGCGGTGGTGGCGCACGCCTTTAATCCCAGCACTCGGGAGGCAGAGGCAGGCGGATCTCTGTGAGTTCGAGACCAGCCTGGTCTACAGAGCTAGTTCCAGGACAGGCTCCAAAGCCACAGGGAAACCCTGTCTCGAAAAACCAAAAAAAAAAAAAAAATAGTAAAATTACATATAACACAACAGGTATCAAGTAAGAATTACAGTTACAATGTTTTTATTTACTTTATCTTTTATCACAGCTCAGGAAAACTATAACTGTAACTATCTATCTATTCTTCAACTCCAAAAGTAGATAATATTACCTGAGTAAACAGAAAGTACATTGGTTTTTTTGTTGTTGTTGTTATTGTTGTTTCTGTGTTTTTGTTCAATGTAGTCCTGGCTGTCCTGGAAGTCACTGTAGACCAGGCTGGCTCAAACTCAAAAATCCTCCTGCCTCATCCTCTCAAGTGCTGGGATTAAAGGCTTGCTCCACCATGCCTGACTACATAAATATTTTTAAATTTTAAAAAAAGCAGCTATTATCAAACTGCTTATCTAAATATTTTTTGTATATTCTTTATGAAGACACTACAGACCAACAGCTGAGCACACAGATATAACCCAGACCAACTAAGATTAAAGTCCAAATTGTCACTTTTTTTCCTCTGGGCCTGGGCAACTTGCTAATCAGTCTATGCTGTAGTGTATCATCCGTATCACATTTTTTTTTCATTTTTAAAATATTTTTTATTAATATTTATTGAGCTCTACATTTTTCTCTGCTCTCCTCCCTGTATCCCTCCCCACTTCAATCCTCCCCCCAAGGTCCCCATGATTCCAATTTACTAGGGAGATCTTGTCTTTTTCTACTTTCTACTTCCCATGTAGATTAGATCTATGAAAGTCTCTCTTAGTGTCCACATTGTTGTCTAAGTTCTCTGGGATTGTGGTTTTTAGGCTGGCTTTCTTTGTTTTATGTTTAAAAAACCACCTATGAGTGAATACATGTGATAATTGTCTTTCTGTGTCTGGGTTACCTTACTCAAAATAATGTTTTCTAGCTCCATCCTTTTTCCTGCAAAATTCAATCTGTTGCTATTTTTTTATGCTGTGTAGTACTCCATTGTGTAAATGTACCACATTTTTCTTAACCATTCTTCAATCAAGGGGCATTTAGGTTGTTTCCAGGTTCTAGCTATGACAAACAAAGCTGCTATGAACATAATTGAGAACATGTCCTTGTGGCACGATTGAGCATCCTTTGGATATATACCCAAAATTGGTATTATTGGGTCTTGAGGAAGGTTGTTTCCTAATTTTCTGAGAAATCACCACACTGACATCCAAGGGGCTGTACCAGCTTGCATTCCCACCAACAATGCAGAAGTGTTCTCTTTTCCCCACAACCTCTCCAGCACAAGTTGTCATCAGTGTTTTTGATCTTGGCCATTCTTGCAGGTATAAGATGGAATCTCAGAGTTGTTTTGATTTGCATTGATGGAATCTCAGAGTTGTTTTGATTTGCATTTCTCTGATGACCAAGGATGTTGAACATTTCCTTAAGTGTCTTTCACCATTTTAGATTCCTCTGTTGAGAGTTCTCTGTTTAGGTCTGTACTCCATTTTTTTATTGGATTATGTGATCTTTTGGTGTCCAATTTCATGAGTTTTTTTGTATATTTTGGAGATCAGCCCTCTGTCTGATGTGGGGTTAGTGAAGATCTTTTCCCATTCTGTAGACTGTTGTTTTGTCTTGTTGACCGTGTCCTTTGCTTTACAGAAGCTTGTCAGTTTCAGGAGGTCCCATTTATTAATTGTTTCTCTCAGTGTCTGTGCTGCTGGGGTTATATTTAGGAAGTGGTTCCCTGTGCCAATGCATTCAAGTATACTAACAGGAAGAACATTGTAATCAACTTCCAAAACTCTAGAATTGACAAAGACGTCTGCTGCCTGGACAGTCACCCAAAGTTTTTCTGTACCATTGGGGTACCCATCTTTGGCCTACAGGCCCATAGTATCCAGCAAACTTTTCCATGAATCAGGAAATTTCAAAGACAGGTCTGCCTATATTGACAGTTTGCCAGTCACTTTCTTCTGTATCTTGAAGAATGTATCACAGACTCTTTCATGAAGCAGGAACCCCAAAGGACCATCTCACTTTTAGGCAAGTTCAACAGTCATTTCTCTGTGTATCCTGCATGTCCAGTTCATCTAACAAACTCCATAAATTGCCTCTTCGATGCCCATCTTCCTCTTGAAGTAGATTGGTACTGCCAGGAGCAGATGTCTCTCATGTCATGAAAAGTCCTATGTTATTAAAATGTTTAAACGCTGTATTCTGAAGGTCTCTGAAAGATTTGAAGAATGCCTATCAAACTGAAATATATCTTTATACATCTATAAAATCTAACTAACATGACTACAAACTTTACTATTATAGATGATTGTCTGTTAACTTATATTTCTTTTTTTTTTTTTTTTTTGGTTTTTCGAGACAGGGTTTCTCTGTGGTTTTGGAGCCTGTCCTGGAACTAGCTCTGTAGACCAGGCTGGTCTCGAACTCACAGAGATCCGCCTGCCTCTGCCTCCCAAGTGCTGGGATTAAAGTGCTGGGATTAAAGGCGTGCGCCACCACCGCCCGGCTAACTTATATTTCTTAATTATACACTATATTTTTAAATGAACTACACAATCACAATACCTTAATCAAGAGAAGAAATATACATATAACAAGATTGACCTTAAATTTTAATCAATAAACCAAGATCCATAACAAAGAAAATTGTTTATCTCTATAGAATATCCCCCTTTCAATGTAAACAAACATTTATAAGCAATATTTGGGAATGTGGGCATAGTTATTTCTCTCCAAACTGCTTCCTGCTGTTTATTGAGCAAAGTAATTTCTTGTGGGATTGTTTACATCAGTCTTTCATAGGGTCTTGTTCCATGAAACCATATTGGTCTGAAGCAATCCACAGGTTCTCATCTTCTGTGGAAACAAGAGAAGAACTTCTTTTCCAAAGAAACATATCCTTAGACCCAAATTTGGAAGTCATGACACCTTTATAATATACTTGCTGGTTTAGCTTAGCAGCCCATACAATGAAATGTTTCTCTGTACTTAGCTCCTTTGCAGTCAAAAAATTCAAAGATAATACAATAATATACATAATCTAGACTCTCTGTGAATTTTTCATCTTTACATAGCTTATTTTTCTTTACTCCTCTTAATCTATGACTATCTGTACTCTATCTCTTTAAAGATTTTACCCTTCTTTTTAAAAGCATTAACTTTATTTTATGACTCTCTTTACACTTTTTCTTCTCTCTTTCAACTCTACATACGCATTTATCATCCAACACTGGATTTTCCTTTATTGCATAGCTGTAATTCTTTACTGTCCAGGAGCACTTTTTAAAGTGCTAAGCGCTTCTTAAAACTTAAGCTGCGCCATTAGTATGGCATATCCGGTACTTCCTGTTTGCCAGCCCAGTCTAAAACTTAGGCTGTGCCATTCCTATGATATATATGGTACTCCCTGCTCGCTCTGCACAGTCCAGCATGGCAGAGCCACTTGTGCCTCTGAGAGCCATGCACAGTGCCCCATCTCTAAGCACACAGCTGGGCCAAGCCACCATTAAGCAAGCTGCAGCAGTCTGTTTACAAACCCCACTCAAATGCTCCATCCCCTGAAAGAGCCAGAAGTTGCGCTGGCAGCAAAGCCCAGAAAGCCGGCATTTTAAAACAGCCACAGCTTTTTTCCTGCTACAGCTGAGTCAGGAAACTCACTCCTAAAGGAGCTGCAGCAAGCTACCAGAAAACAGCAAGAAGCTGTATTAAACTCTGTACTTTTTTCTTTTGTCTAGAATTTTTTTCAAGCCCTCTCAGGTTTTATGTGGATTTAGTTGGCCACATGGGCGCCAATTTGTAGGGGGGGGGGCGCTTATTTCTCCAGGCTGCTTGTTTATCCCAGCTGCCCAGAAACAAAATAAACACAGAAACTATATTCATTAAATCACTGCTTGGCCCATTAACTCCATCTTCTTATTGGCTAACTCTTACATATTAATCTAACCCATTTCTATTAATCTGTATATCACCATGAAGTTGTGGCCTACCAAAGTTTCAGCATGTCTGTCTCCGGCGGAGGCTCCTTGGCATCTCCTCCTGACTCTGCTTTTTTCCTCCCAGCATTCAGTTCCATTTTCCCCACCTACCTAAGTTCTACCCTGTCAACAGGCCAAGGCAGTTTCTTTATTCACTAATGGTAATCACAGCTCACAGAGGGGACTCCCACATCAGACAGGGTTTCTCTGTGTATCTCTGCCTGTCCTGGAATTTGCTCTGTAGACAAGGTTGGCCTCAAACTCAGAGATCCACCTACCTCTGAGTGGTGGAGTTAAAGGCATGTACCACCACCGCCTGGCTTTTATTTTTAATGTTTTATGTATATATGTGTGGGTTTGTGCAGGTGCTGTGAAGGCCAGTGAGATCTACTGGGGCTGGAGTTATAGGAGATTGTGAGCAAGCCAGTGTGGGAGCCAAAATCTAACTCAGGTTCTCTGGAAGAGCAGCAAGTGCTCTTAATTGATGAGCCATCTCTCCAGCCCCCAGCATGGGATGTTTTATATGTCAGTAGCAATGTTGTACAGCACACAGTAACCAACAAGACAGACCTGACGGATGCTCTCCATTTAATTTGCAGCCGGTGCTCACAGGCCATGTTACAATTGCTCTCGTGTTGTTGAATAGAGAAGCACAGGGATAACTCAAAAAACAAAGGCTAAATACATACATTACCTCTGAAAGGTAGGTCCCAACGTCTGTCATCAGAGGACTGAGGTGAATATTTCCAATCACATGCCTTGATCCTTAAATAACCCCGGTTAGGTAGAGTGAAGAAGAAGAAAAAAAATGCTGGGAGCGAATCTCAGATATATTACTTCTGTTTGTGCTAGGAATGTTTTTTCCTTGGCAAGGCAAGTGAACCGAGGATTGTGCTCTTGAGGGCAAAAACCCCTTTATTTCTGAAGATGGCTTATTTAGACTCTGCTAATGGGGAAGAGAGAGCAAACTACTTTGGAAGAGCAATCATTTTCAAACTACACCACCCCTGAGCAAGAAATTTCAGTTCTAAAAATACGCCAAACACACCAATTCAGGGAGCAGTGTCTCCCTGGTGGTGGAAAATCTCTGCGCCCAGAGAAATTGGACACATTCTGGAGTCATCGTGATTTCGTCCATCCTGTGCACAGAGCCTGTTGACGCACCCCTCACTGCTCTCCTTTAAGAATTCCTTCTGAAGTAGCAACAAACCACAGGGTTCCGTAAAATCAATTCTCGGCTGCTTTCTTACTTCCTGAATAAAGTGGCCCACGGTCTTCCATCTGATGGTCACCCATTTCCCCTGCTTAAATCTCGAGAATTTATCTTGACTTGTAGGTGGTCTGTGTTTATGTGCTATGAAAGAAAATATCCTTGGTGAGCTCCATGGTTAAATAAAAAATATCTTAAAGGATTTGGAGCCTTCTTTTGTCCTGGACTTCTCTAGAGGAAGCAACTAGGGTTTAAGGATGTGAATGATAATAATAATAATAACAATGAGCAGGGCGGTGGTGGCGCACGCCTTTAATCCCAGCACTTGGGAGGCAGAGGCAGGCGGATCTCTGTGAGTTCGAGATCAGCCTGGTCTACAGAGCTAGTTCCAGGACAGGCTCCAAAACCACAGAGAAACCCTGTCTCGAAAAACCAAAAAAAAAAATAATAATAATAACAATGCTCATAGCTGAGTGATGGTGGTGCACTCCTTTAATCTCAGCAATCAGGAGGCAGAGGCAGGAGGATCTCTGAGTTAGAGGCCAGCCTACAACCAGGTCTATGCAGAAAGACCTTGTCTTGAAAAACAAAACAACAAACAAACAAAAAGGTTTGTTTCCAAAGAAAGAAAAAAATAATAATGAGATTCCCTATTCACTAAGAAAGAACAAGAGAGCTCAGAGAAGTTATGCATTCTCTAAAGCACTTGCTTAACGAATTCCAAGACCCAGGTTGCACCCAAGTATTATGTAAAAACCCCCAGGACAGGTAGCTATTGTTCATAATCCCAGTGCCGAGAAGGCAGAAACAGTCAGATCTGGGGAAGCCACTGGCCAGTTTAGACTACCTGGTAGAGTTCCAGACCAATAAGAGATGCCATTCCAAACACTTGCTGTCTCTGCTAGTTTAAATGGGAAGTGTCCCTCACAGGCTGCTTTTGAATAATTGATTCCAATTGATGGAGAGTGTTTGAGAGTGTCATGTAATCTCTGCGGGGTTTAGCCTGGCTGGAAGAAATGTGTCTACTGGGGTGGGCTTTGACCTTTTATAGTTGACTTCATTTCCTGCTCGCTCTCTCTCTGTCTCTCTGTCTCTCTGTCTCTCTGTCTCTCTGTCTCTCTGTCTCTCTCTCTCTCTCTCTCTCTCTCTCTCT
>NC_022010.1:5777058-5782731 GCF_000317375.1 Microtus ochrogaster
TCTCTCTCTCTCTCTCTCTCTCTCTCTCTCTCTCTCTCTCTGTCTCTGTCTCTCTCACACAAGGCTGGCCTCATACCCCTGCTATCAAGCCTTCACACTGCGAAGGACTCACCTCTCCACGTATGTAATCAAGGATAAACTCTTCCTAACTTGCCTTGCGATCACAGGGGCAGCAGGGTAACTGATGTACCACATGAACCTGTCAGCTGCAGTTGATCCCTAGAACCCACTGAGGGACAAAAGGAGCAACTCCGACCTCCATATGCATCCTGATGTGTGTGCATGCACACAACACACAGACACACAGGCACAGACACACACAGACACACACATGCGCACAGGCTGGGGATGCAGTTCAGCTGGCTGTGCGTATCACGCATTCCGTCATCGGGCGACTCCCAGTCCTCTAACCACAGCAAGAAGAGGAAAACGCATTGCTTTTCACATCACTGTGCTCCTGGCTGACAGGTGGTGGGTTCAAGGGAAACCTTTCTTAGAGACTGAAGGTTCCTGCTAGCAGGGACCCACTGCATTGTGACATCCCTACAACATGTGCCATAGAACTGAGAGGCTCTGAGCTCATGCTCTCAGCTGATCTCAAAACTTGATTTTTTTTTTAGAACACATATTTAACAAATGGTGCTGGCATAACTGAATGTCAACCTGTAGAAGAATGAAAATAGATCCGTATCTATCACCATGCACAAAACTCAAGTCCAAACAGATCAAAGACCTCGCTGAAACTTATAGAAGAGAAAGTGGGAAGCAGCACTGTTTGTCATAGCCAGAACCTGGAAACAACCCAAATGCCCCTCAACCGAAGAGTGGATAAGGAAAGCACGGTACATTTACACAATGGAGTACTACACAGCAGAAAAAAATGACATCTTAAATTTTGCAGGAAAATGGGTTGGAGCTGGAAAAACATCATTTTAAGTGAGGTAACCCAGACCCAGAAAGACAATTATCACATGTACTCACTCATAAGTGGTTTTTAAACATAAAACAAAGAAATCCAGTCCACAAATCACAATCCCAGAGAACCTAGATTTCAATGTGGACCCTAAGAGAGATTTACATAGATCTAATCTACATGGGAAGTAGAAAAAGACAAGATCTCCCAAGTAAATTGGGAGCATGGGGACCTTGGGAGAGGGTTGAAGGGGAGGGGAGAGGCAGGAAGGGGTGCAGAGAAAAATGTAGAGCTCAATAAAAATAAAAAAAACCAATATTTTTCCCCAAAGAGTTTTATTCTCAGTATCTCAGGCTCTGCCCCGCCTTCCTCCTGAGCCCTAAGGTTGGTAAATTTTTAAACTGCACTTTGTTTCCCTCCCAACTTCATGGAGACATAAATTGCATGTAACAAAATGCAGCAGTGCTGGGACATATTTAGGGAAGTAGACACTTAGATACATTGTTTTTAAATTTGAGTCTTGCAAAAACAAAACAAAACAACCAAACAAACAAACAAAACAAAAAAAGAAAAAAAATTGAGTCTTGCTGTGTTGGCTGGCTCCCACTCTCAAGTCTCTTGTCTCAGCCTCCTGTGGGCTGCAATTAAGAAAGGCAGGCATCACCACACCTGGTCATTTAGATATAAAGTTATGATCCTGGAGCCACTCCTCTGTGGGTAAGAGTGCTTTACCAGGAATGGAGTTTCGTTCCCAGCATGTCAGACGACAAGAAAGAAAGAAAGAAAGAAAGAAAGAAAGAAAGAAAGAAAGAAAGAAAGAAAGAAAGAAAGAGAGAGAAGAAAAGAAAAGAGCCTGACTCTAGCTCCAAGGTACCAGAGGACCTCTTCTGGTCTCTTTGGGCACTACACTCATGGGCACATAACCACTAGGACATCTGCAAAAACACACATAATGTTTTTAAAATTAAATTTAAAAAAGTTATAAGCTAGAAAATAAGAACATTCTCACTAATCCCCAATTGTCCCCTCACACCCTCACAACTTACGATTGTTCCTCATTCTGATTCCCACCCTCCACTGCTTTCACGTCTTCCCTCTTTAAAATGTGCCACACAAATCCATCTGTGCAGCCTGCACCCTTTATTCCTGCCTTCTTTCACTCAGCACGGTATCTCAGGCACCGTGCGTGCTGTTTCTTGTATCAACTGTGAATTTCTCACTGCTGAGTAGAATCCCACTTCTAGGGCAGACCGCCAATTAGTTCATCTTGCGTTTCACTTCTCGGTTAATTTGGGGTGAAAAGGACTCCCCAGTCTGCCTTCCGTGCTGCGTCTGGCTTTAATGTTTATAGTCATTGTTCCTAGCTTTTATTGTGTGAGCCCTGAGTCTTTTCTCGTTCATCTTATCTGTAGGAGCTTGGTGCTGCGGAGTGATCGGAGAGCCCTCATTTCTCCTTAGTTTTAGCTCAAACGCTGATGGGAAGCTATTGATCATGACTTTTTGTACTTTCATCTTATATTTGATTATCACTTGGGAGTCTCGTTGGTTTTAATAATTTTCTAGTGTGTCTCTTGGAGTTTTTCATCTTGTAGTTCCATCAGCTATAAATAACAATTTAGTTCCTTTTAAATTATCTCTTCAATGTCTGAAGAAAAGGAGAAAAATGAAAAGGATATAGCTGGGGTGTGAGGCCGGAAGGACACAAAGGGGATCATCCGGTCACGTGAACTCCTTGTATGGGAGGCAGGAACGAAGATAGTGAGCATCTTGGAGTCTAGCTGGGGTATGAGTTGAAGGGAAAATCCAACAGGGACCCATTTCCTAGTTCAGAAACTTGTTTAGAGTATGGCTCCCCCTAAATAACCTCTGCCACAAACATCAGAGGAGCTTTAAATGGAGGGTCAACACCATGGAAGAGCAGACCACTGGGAGGTAGTTCTTCCTCCCGGCTCTCAAGCAAGCCCCATGTGCAGTCTAATGGGTATTTTTTTGGTTTTGTTCTTTAAGATAGCACATCTCTATGTAGCCCTGGCTGTCCTGGAATTCTCTATAAAGCCCAGGCTGGTCTCAAACTCACGGGATCCACCTGATTCAGCCTCTGGAGTGCTAGGATTGAAAGTAGATACCACCACACCCAGTTTGGAATCTTTTAAAGACGGGATTTTAGGTAGCCCGAGCTGGCCTTGAGTTCATCTTTCTGCTTAGATTTACCTTGAACTTCTTTCCGTCCTGCCTTTACCTCCAGGGTGCTGGACCTACAGGCATGAAATTCCATGCCTAGTTTATGGGGTACTGGTATTCAAACCCAAGGAAATACACTCCCTTACTTTCTGGATTTCTTTTAAGAGTAGAAGGGGAAATTCAATAGGTATTGGTTGAAGGAGGTGATTGTAGGAAAATAAAATAATTTTTTGAGACGAGGTAAATAAAATAGCTATCAAGCACCCATGAGGACACGCACAGGGGAAGACGGGCAGCCCCTGCAGCTACTTGCTCAGACCACTAGATAGCGCTTCAGCTTTGGTGAGGCAAAACACAAACCAAGCCATGGTGCTTCGGGAGGTCTGCGAGGCTGGGGCCCAGTGACTGAAGTATAGGTATGCATTACACAGCGTGGGATGAGTGTGTGCCACAGAAACCCTGCATTTCAAGTGAAAGAAAGGTTATTACTAAGCAAAGATGTTAAAAATATAGAAGGGGGTGGCAAATGCAGAAAAGAAAAACTTTTAGACATTTGAAAATGAAATAAGTGGGCACAACGAGATGCCATTTCACACCCATGAGAATGGCTACTAGATATTTAAGATGTGGAGAAGAAGTAGTGGCAGGTGTGGAGACAGCCGGAGCCTGGCTTCATCACCGCTGGTGATTTCCAAAGGTGCGGCCAGTGTGGACAACCATTTGTGGTTCTTCGAGATGTTAAACGTGGACAGTGTAAGACCCAACAATTCCATTCCTAGATATAAACCCAAAGGAACTGGAAGACGGACCAGGTGTGGTGGCGCGCGCCTTTAATCCCAGCACCTGGAGGCGGCAGAGGCAGGAGGATCTCAGGGCATTCAAGGCCAGCCTGGTCTACTAGAGAGTTCCAGGACAGCCCGCATGACATAGAGGGACCCTATCTCAAACAAAGAATGGGAGCAGAGAGTCAGACAGACACTTGGACACCAGTGCTCATTCTGAAGATGGAGCAGGGCTGGGAAGATGGCTCAGTGCTCAAGAGTGCCTTTTGCTCTCCTAGAGGACCAGAGTTCGGTTCCCAGCATCATGTCAGAAGGTCATAAGAGCCTCTAAATCCAGTTCCAGGGAAACCCATGCCTTCCTCTGGCCTCTGTGGCCATCACACCCTCTCCCTCTGTCTGTCTGTCTCTCTCTGTCTCTGTATGTGTGTGTGTTTGTGTGTGTGTGTGTGTGAGAGAGAGAGAGAGAGAGAGAGACAGAGACAGAGAGAGAGATATTTAGGAAGAAAATCCCCAAAGGTAGGGCATCACAGCTGTCAATCAGAAGCTGCACAAATGATTAAAATACAGTGTTGGGTCGTGTATGATGGTGAGCATCTTTAGCCCCCGCACCTTGGGAGACAGAGGCAGATGGATTTTAAGGTCAGTTTAAGGTCAGTCTGGTCTACAAAGTGAGTTTCAAGACCCTGTCTCAAACAAATAAATAAACAAAAAAGCAAAACATGGTACTGGGCCAGCAAGATGGTTCACCAGAAAAAGGCACTTGCCACCAAGTCCGATGACCTGAGCTGGATGCCCACCCATGTGGTACCATAGAACTGACTCCTGCAAGTTGTCCTATGACTGCACACAGCACACAGACATCTCATGACATGAGTTCACAAGCAAACACACACACATACATAACATATATTCATACACACATACACATAACCCCCCCACAATGATACTAAAATGTTTTGATTTTTCTCTGTGTTATAGCCCTGGCTGTCCTGGAATTTGCTCTTGTAAACCAGGCTGGCCTCGAACTCACATAGGTCCTCCTGTCTCTGCCTCCTGAGTGCTGGGATTAAAAGCGTGTACCACCATTGCTTGGCTAAAATACATATTTTTAAAATTTTTATTTATTATGTATACAGTGTTCTGTCTGCACGTATGCCTGAAGGCAAGAAGAGGGCGCCATATCTCATTAGGGGTGATTGTGAGCCACCATGTGGTAGCTGAAGATTGAACTCAGGACCTCTGGGAAGATCAGCCAGAGTGCTCTTAACTGCTCAGCCATTTCTCCAGCACCCCCCCCCCCGCAAATATTTTTTATTGTGGTATAAGCACCATGGATTTTTTTTATGACATGGAATGAAGTTCTAGCAGGACAAGGGCAAACTATGAAAACAAGCTATGTGAACTAATCCATAATCCAGACTCAACAGGATTGACTTCCATGCAGTACTCAAGGAGATAAATTCCTTGGGAAAGTACACTAAAGGCTAAGAAGGCAGAATGAAGGTCCTCAGAGGTCGGAAAGGGGAGAGAAATGGGGAGTGATTGTTCAGCGGCTAAAGAACTTTTTAGGATGGTGAGAAAGTTCTGGTAATGGCGGTGATGGGGGAACTGTATTGGGAATATACTTAACTTGTGGAACTGAACTTCAAAGTGCTTGGCCTCTGGGAATGGTGGCACACACCTATATAATACATACAATATAATCCTCCCAGATCTGGAATTGTTGGGTCAAAGCCTAGGCTACATGAGGCCCTGATCTTTTGTTAAAAAAAAATGTGGGGCTGGAGAGATGGCTCA
>NC_022010.1:5783195-5788118 GCF_000317375.1 Microtus ochrogaster
CCGCGCCCAGTGCTGTGCTGGCGTTACACTCAGGCTTGCCTCACGCCTGGTTTAGGTTGGCCTGAGGATCAACCCAGACCTTCAGGAATGCCAGCAAGTCAACAGAATTACATTCTCAGGTGCACGCACCTTTTACATTTTGAGAGAGGGTCTCACACTGTAGCCCAGGCTGACTTCGAACTCGTGGTAATCCTCCTGCCTCAGCATACCAAATGTTTTGAATACCTGTGATTCTCTCTCTGTTAAAGACAAGATATTTTAATATCAGCTGTGTCTAAAAGGGTGATTAGGGGCACCACTGTACATGCCTAGGACTGTGATACAATGTGGCAGCCTAATCAGTCCATCAAACTACTCTAAGCAGGTCCTTCCTCTCGACACAGTTTCTTCTGGAAATTTATCCTAGAGATACACTTGTATAGGGTGAAATTGTAAATATATATCCAAAGGTTGTTCTTTGCAGCTTTGCTTGACAGAACAGACTCCTAGAGACAGCCTGAAGATGACATCATTTAGAGACTAATTAAAGTCTGCTGCAGCCATTCAGTGGAAGACTATACAGCCATTAAAAGTGATAAGGGGACTACTTATGTGAGAAACGAATGGATGAATCCCTTGATGGATTCAACAAGTGAATATGTAGTCTTTCGGAAGGTGGTACACTGTGGAAGATGAGGCCTGACTAAGGAGAGCAGGTCACGGGAGCATCCTCTAAAAAGACTTGCCTTGTCCCTGGCCTCCTCCTGTGACTGTCCCTGCTTCCTAGCCACAGTGAGGCTAGCAGCTTCTGCCACCATGATACTCTGTCTCACTTCAGGCCCACAGCAACGTGCCCAGCCACTCATGGACTGGAACCTCTGAAATCACATCTTTTTTTTTCATGAGATTAGACCTTTGAAGTATTTATCAGGGTGATGGGAAAGTGACTGACACATAGGACTCCCAAAAAGGTCTCTGTCTGAATCTCTGGAATCTGGTGCATATACATACACATACATATGCTGATTTATTTGGGAAGTTGTCAGGGACCAGCCCAGACATAAATCATTTCTCATACCAGAGTGGAGGTGTGGGAATAAATGAAGATACAATTCACATGGCAGTATCTGAAGGGAATTTCAGTGATCATTCAAATTCTGAAATCACCCACATTTATTTTCCACAGTTTTTATATCAAGGTAAACCAAGGGAGAAGGTAACAAACCTCATTAGCATTGTTTCATAGGTAGCAGCAGTGGGGCAGGTGGGGGGGGAAGTAGGGGGGAGTGGTCACGTCTTGTCTTATGCCTATTTTGTTGACTTGAAAACACCTCTTCCCCAGGTGACCTCCTAATTTACAATAGAAGGAGCAGAATGACATTAGCTTCTCATGACGATTAGGACAGCGTCAGCTTGTTTTACTATGGAAGAGCCAGGTAATTACCTTCTGTGTGGAAGATGCAAATTGTACCTTGTAGGTCGCTCAGAATTCACTGACCGCCAGACAAGGTAGAAATGGGCCCACAATTCTCGGCCCCTATAGGAAGATTGTGAGATGGAATTGTTGTCTGGGATTTCCCCTTAATTAAGCCACCTTATACAAAGGAAGGAGAGGGAAATTGGATCGCATACAGTGCCCCACCCCCTGGCCCTAGAAAAGTTATAAGACACTGGAGCATGCAATGACCCACCTGGAAGAGTTATAGGCTATGGTAAAGACTCTGCCATTTAGCCCCCAGTCGGGACTCTCCGGGTTCTTGAAGAGTGCCACCTTCATATGGAAGGTTGTTAGTACAGACCCCAACATTTGGCACGTTGGGGCAACATCTGGAGTGTAACAGACACGAGAGTGTTTAAAACAATGTTCTTTTTAGTGCACAAGCTGGCCAAGAAGGCATGTCCATGGCCTCTCTCTATTCTTCTTCATGGTAACCCTTTGCCTTAGTCAGGGTTTCTATTGCTCTGCAGAGACACCACGGCCACAGCAGCTCTTGTAAAAGAAAACATTTCATTGGGACTGGCTTAGAGTTTAGAGGTTTGGTCTGTTATGTTGTGGTGGGAAGCATGGTGCCATGCAGGCAGACATGGTGCTGGGGAGAGAGCTGAGAGTCTTACATCGGGATAGGCAGGCAGCAGGAAGAGAGACCGAACCACTAGTCCTGGCTTGAGCCTCTGAAACCCCAAGCCCATCCCCAGTGCTGCCTGTACTCCAACAAGGCCACACCTCCTAATAGTGCTCTTCCCTATCAGCCTACGGGGGCCATTTTTATTCAAGCCACACTAGTCTTCCTCAGCCTAGTCTTGGTGGCTGTGAGGTCACCGGCCTGAGAACCCATGCAGAGGTTGCTTATGTGACCAGAGAGAAGCTGTGGGTGTGATGAAGTTAAACATCTTGAGATGGGAGCCATGCCCAGGTGAGCCCAGTGTGAATGGAAATGCAGAGAGCAGAGGAGATTGGACAGGTGTTGGAGAGGGAGGGAGGGAGAAGGAGGGAGGTGGGAAGAGGGAGAGGGGAGAGAGAGGGGAGGGAGAGGGAGAAAATGCTCTATTTGTTCCCCTGATGATTTTTAATTTATTAAGATTATTTTTAATTTTTAAGATTTAGTTATTTTATCTTACATGTATGGATGCTTTCCCTGCATGTATGTATTTGTACTACTCATGTGTAGTGTCTACAGAGGCCAGAAGAGGGCATCAGGTCCTCTGGGATTGGAGTTACAGGAGGTTGTGAGCCAACATGTGGGTGCTGGAAATCTAACCCAGGAAGAGCAACCAGTGCTTTTATCCACTGAGCCAGCCCTCCAGCCCCACACTTGATGATTCTGAAGACGGAGAAAGGAAAATCTGTCCCCTGGAAACCAGATGGTGGAAGGGGAGAACTAAATCTCACAAGCTGTCCTCTGACCTCCACACACACACACACACACACACACACACACACACACACACACACACGCGTAAATACATTTAAAACGAAATTTAAAAGGAGCCACAAATCAAAGAACATGGTTGACTTCTAAAAGCTGAAAGGGGCAGGAAATGGATTCTTCCAGAATGAACCTGTCAACAGGCAATCTTCAGAGGCTTGAAACTTAAAAGGGGGGAAAAAAGCACCGTTTGTCTTAGTTAGGGTTTTATTGCTGTGAAGAGACACCTTGACCTCAGTAGCTTTTAAAAAGGAAAATCTTTAATTGAGGCTGGTTTACAGTTCAGAGGTTTAGTCCATTATCGTCATGGCGGGAAGCATGTCAGCACGCAGACAGACATGGTGCTGGAGAAGGAGCTGAGAGTTCCACATCTGGATCGGCAGGCAGCAGGAAGAGACAGCGAGACACTGGTCTGACTTGAGCATCTGAGACTTCAAAGCCTGCCCTCAGTGACACGCTTCCTCCACTACAGCCACACCTGTTATAAAGCCACGCCTCCTAATAGTGTCACTCCTGATGATCAACCTTTCAAAGACACCAGTCTATGGGGGCCATTCCTTCTCAAACCACCAGTGTTTTAAGGCTCTGCCCCTCCCATTCTGATGCCTGAGGACTCTTCCCCAGCTATCTGTGTCTTTTCACTATTTGGGAGTGTTTTTTTTTTCTTAGTAGAATGTCACTCTCTCAATAATGCTGTCCTTGGAAGTCTTATTGAAGACTGTACACCCCCCCCCCAACTCTGTGAATCCTGCTCATTTCACTTATTGGCCCTCATTAGTGTCCCTCTCACTCACCAGAAAAGGAGTGTCACAGCCTGGGGTTGCGTCTGCGGGAGGGCAGTACCTTGTTGCCGGGCAAGTGTTCTGCTGCTGAGTTGCACACCCAGGCTGATCAGGGGGTTTTGTTTCATTTATGTCCTGCTGTTCTGACACCTGGAACAGTGTCGGTGAAAAGATGACATTTGATACATGTGTGAGTGAATGAACCGATCCCTGACGCCTGATCAGACCTTCACAGTCTTCCAACTTAACAAACAACGAAATTATTCTAGTCCCTGAATTTTCTGTTTGCCTCTGGTTCCTTGCTTCTTTGTTCTATTTTATTTGGAGACAGAAATCTTTTGTGTATCTCAGATTAGCCGTAAACTTGTAATCCTTCTGCCCCTGCCTCCCAGGTACTGGGGTCGTAGGGTGCAGCGCTGTACCTGGCTCCTATCTATCTGTTTCTTAAGTGACTGTTGTTGGCATCTTCCACTGTCCCGCTAAGAGCCAGGCACTGGGCAAGATATGGAGGATCGCTGCCTGGAGCAAGATATGGACATAGTACTAGAGTGTGGGTGGGCGTAGGGGAGGGTTTAAAAATAAATACTAGGTCGACAAGAAAGGTGGGATTCGGTTTTATTAAGAAGTATGATTATATGCAGACTTAAGGCGAGCCCCTCTGAAAGGCACGGAGCAGATTTGGTCGTAGTCTGAGGGTTGGGTGTTTGACCTCTTGGAGCCTGGCCAAGGCGCAGGACAGTGTGTGCTTTTCATCAGTTTTGAGAGACTGACATTCTGTCGTGTACAGTTCCCTAGTCCATTGTCAGTAATGATTATGCTAAGTATTCAGAAGAAGAAGAGCGAGGCCCCTGTGGGGATTTGATGACATTTTTTTTCCCTAGTTGCCCTCAGAGAAAAGTTGATGTGAGTTTTACATGCTTGAGGGTTTTGTATTGTAATGAATTGGGGAACGTGACACCATCCTGAAGCTAGCAGGCTGAAGGAATTTTTCATTTCTTATGATTTTTTGAGACACAGTCTCACTATGTAGTACCAAGTTGTCATATAGACCAGGCTGGCCTCAAACTCCCAGGGATCCACCTGCTTCTACCTCCCAAGTGCTGGGATGAAAGGCGTGCACCACCACATCCAGAAGAATTGTTTTATAATTCATAAGATTGTGTGTGTGTGTGTGTGTTAGACAGGTGGTGGTGGTGCACACCTTTAATACCAGCACTCAGGGAGGCAGAGGCAGG
>NC_022010.1:5788218-5790467 GCF_000317375.1 Microtus ochrogaster
ATATCTGATTGTGAGCTGCATGTGGGTTCTAATATATATATATATGTGTGTGTGTGTGTGTGTGTGTGTGTGTGTGTGTGTGTGTGTGTGTGTGTGTGTGTTCCATGGAAGTTTCCATGTCATTCAGGTGTAATAGGTAGTCCTAGCCCAAGGTGAGTTCTGTCTACGAGCGGGCATTTGCACTAGGTGGAGCACAGAGGAGTTTTAGGCTGTGAAACTATTCTATATGACGTTGTTAGGTGGCTACACACATTATACATTGTCCAAACCTGTGGGGAAGGGTTAAACATATGATAACTATAGACTAAATCTCACCCCAGCTGTTTGTCCCCAAAGAAGTGGAAGTGTACCCACATGTTTCTGACAGTGCTATTTCACAAAATGTGAACCTCAAGTGCAAATTGTGGACTTTGGATGCTAATGGCATTTCCATCATCAGTTGTAATCCTCCTCCATGGAGGAGGATGCCATTGCTGGGTGGGGCATCCACAAGGGAGAACTCTCTCTGCATCTTCCGCCATGACCCTATATCTTCCTTTAAAAGTTATGTCTAAGCTGACCCAAGCTCATGGGAGCTCATGGACCCTGGACTGACAGCTGGGGAGCCTGTATGGGACTGACCTAGGCCCTCTGAATATGGGTGACAATTGTGTAGCTTGGTCTGTTTGTGGGGTCCCTAGCAGTGGGACCAGGATCTGTACCTGGCACATGAGCTGGTTTTTTGGAACTTATACCCTAAGGTGAAATGCCTTGCTAAGCCTTGATGCAGATGGGAGGGTTTGGTCCTGCCTCAACTTGATATGCCAGGCTTTGTTGACTCCCATGAGAGGCCTTACCATCTCTGAGGAGCGGATGGAGAGTAGTAAGGAGGTGGGGGAAGGGAATGGGAGGAGAGGAGGAAGGGGAAACTGTGGTTGGTATGCAAAATAAATTTAAAATTTTAATGAAAAAGTTAGGTCTAACAATGCCTTTGTGCTCACAATCTCACAAAAGTTGTGTGCTTATTATTACAAGACCTGCTCAAGATTGGGCCTGCCAGTATCTTGTCATGAATCAGGGGAGGGCTCATGAGGTCCTGTCCTTCTCTGAGAACATAAAGGGAAGGTGCATCTGAAGTTCCTCTCTTAGTATCTACAGGCAGTTAATGTTCCCTGGGGGAGGGAGACATTTTCTTCAGTGGTGTAACCACAGGCAGCGTGTCCATGCACCAGTATGTAGTTTCTCTCCCAGGATCTTGTAAACAAAACAAACCCCAGTGCAGGGTTGGTTGCGCCAACTCAGCAGTTAAGAGCACTTGCTGCGTGGGTTGGTTTGACTAAAATGTCCTTTATGGTCTCAGACATCTGAATATTTGGTCCCGAGTTGGTGGCATTGTTTGGCAAGGATTTGGAAGTGTGGCCTTGATGGAGAAGGCATAACACTTGAGGTGGGCTTTGAGAAATAAAAGACTCTCACCATTTTGGGTTCCTTCTCTGTAATGGAATTTTTCTTTGGAATACCAGCTCACAAATAGCGACATGGAGACTTATTAATTATGAAAGCTGGCCTTATCTTAGGTTTGTTTTTAACTAGTTCTTAAAACTTAAATTAACCCATTTCTATTAATCTGCGCTTCTTCCGTGTCTACTGCTATCTCTCTCGCAGACCTAGATTCCTCCTCCTCCTCCTTCTCTCTGCCTAGAAGTCCTGCCTATACCTCCTGCCTAGTTATTGACCATTTAAAATTTTATTACACTAATTACAGCAATACACCTTCACACAGTGGACAACTATCCCACATACTTCTCTTGGTTTCATGCTTGACATTGAAGATGTGATGTCTTAGCTTCCTGTTCTGGTGGCCATGCCTCCCAGGCATGAAGGACCCTTTTCCCTCTGGAACCACACGCTCAGATAACCTCTTCCTATAAGTTATCTCTGGTCATGGTGTTGAGTCACAGCCGTAGAAGTGTGATTAGTCCACTGCTCTCACCAAGGACCTGAGTTCAGTTCCCAGCACCCATATAGCTGCTTGCAAACACCTGTAACTCCAGTTCCAGAGGATCTGACTTCTAGAATCCTCCAGTGTTGAATATATGTGGTATACATACACACATGCAAGCAAAATACCCATACACATAAAATAAATAAAATAAAATCTTAAAGAGCTTACTAAAATATAATCACCAGGGGGCTGGAGAGATGACTCAGCGGTTAAGAGCACTGGCTGCTCTTCCAGAGGTCCTGAGTTCAATTCCCAGCAACCACAT
>NC_022010.1:5790752-5793102 GCF_000317375.1 Microtus ochrogaster
AAAAATATGTAAATAAACAAAAAACAAGTTGTCAGGAGACCACCAAACAGTAACAATTACAAAAACTCAATAAACTAACAAAACAAAAAACCCGTGAGGGACTGAAGAGATGGCTCTGTGGTTAAAACACTACTGTTCTTGCAGAGGATCTAAGTGTGGTTCCTAGTAACCACATTAACTGGGTCATAACCGCCTTTAAGTCCCACTCCAGGGCATCTGTCACCCTCTTTTAGATGCAATGTGCACCTTTATTCACATGTGCACGTGTGTGCACAAACACCCACAGAGAGAGACAGGGTCTCACTATGTACACTAGGGTAGACTTGAACTCACAGAGATCCACCTGCCTCTGCCTTCTACATGCTTGGATTAAAGGTGTGAGCCACTCACCCCGCTCCACCTTGCATTTTTTTAAACAGGTAAACAGTATATTTATTAAATGAGTTAAGACAGATAAACTTTACAAATAGACAAATAATAAAAGGTTCAGTGGCTAAACGGGATGGTAAGCATCATCAAAGGAAATCAGCACCATCACGGTAGTATCTCAGTTGGCTTACACGTGGAAATTAAATTTTCAAAGAGCAATTTCACAGAAATGAAGCCAGGTGTTTTTTTTTTGTATTTTTGAGACAGGGTCTGTCTTTGATCCAGGATCTCATGGATTCAGCTAGATAGGCATGAGCAAGTGTAACATGGAGGGCCTGTTTGTTGGGGTTTCTGTCCCGCCCGATACCCCACAGCAGGCAAGCTCCAAAGAAAATCACACAGAGATCTCCATAAATTATAAAACTGATTGGCCCATTAGCTCAGGCTACTTATTAGCTCTTATAGCATATATTAACCCATTATTCTTATCTATGTTAGCCACATGGCTTGGTACCTTTCTCAGCCGGGTAGATTACTTCTTGTTTCTTCTGTGGTCTGGGCAGGAATGCAGAAGGAGCTTCCTGCTTCCCGGAATTCTCCTGTTCTCATCACCCTGCCTCTACTTCCTGTCTGGTTGACCCCGCCTATACTTCCTGCCTGGCCAATCAGCATTTATTTAAAACATGATTGACAGAATACAGACAATTCTCCCACACCAAGCAAGCCCCAGGGATCCTCCCATCTTTATTTCTCAGCACTGCTGACAGATGCATATCCTTGCCCAGCTATGTTACATGGGTTTGAGGTTTGAATTCAGGCGTTTCAGTTTGCATTTCAGGTGCTCATGCACACACACACATACATGCACGCACACATGAACACACACTATGAGACAGGATCTCATTAGTTCAGACTGGTCTCAAACTTGCTATGTAGCTGAGGCTGATTTTGAACTCCTGATTCTCCCGCTTTCTCTTCCCAAGTGCTGGGATTAAGTGTACACACCACTGTGCCTGTTTTGTGTGTCCATCTGTATATGAGGCACTCCTCATGAATATATGAAATATGAAAGATATGAAATATATGAAAGTCCACTCTTTAATCTGGGGATAGTCTAGCACTTTCCAGGTCCCTCCTCCTCCTCTTCCTGCTCCTCCTCCTTCTTTTTGCCCATTCCTACCACATACACCTTCTTTGTTTCTGAGACACAGTCTCACTATCTATTCTTGGCTGTCCTGGAACTCATTTTGTTGACCAGGCTGGCCTTGACCCCTCAGAGCTCCAACTGCCTCTGCCTCCACCGCACTCCTGGCATCTTTTAATGCGCTGCCCGAGGTCAGATTCAGAACATATTTGCTAAGCACTGACTGCACCACTGAGCTGTCATCCCAACTCCTGGTTTCTTCATGTTAAATTTCCTGACCATCACCTTCTGTTGATTTCATCGTGGCTGATCCCAGGATAGAAGCGAGGAAGGTGAACATATGTAGGTTTTTTTTTTTTTTTTTTTTGACTGAGCCAGTTCAAGAGCAGGTTTTCCCTACAGAGAGGACTCTCCATAATAAAGGCTGGTGCTGAAGTCAGGTTAGCAGGGTACGAGTTGGGGTGGAGCATGCTAAACATGCACAGACACCTCAGTTGAGTCTTCAGTATTGCACCCACAAAAATATTGCAAAACAACCTGCTATTTAGTTAGCAGTGTACCCACTCTCTTGACTGCGGGTCTTTGGGATGGGTGCACACCACACATTGGAATCACTTAGGGAGCTTTTAAAATACCCCAAGTCCAGAAGAGTGAAACGAGGCTGGGAGCGGGTGAGGTCATGCATTTATATTCTTTTTGTTTTACATTTTAAAGTTTGTTTACATTTGTGTGTGCGTGCAAGTGCACACAGGGGAGCATAGCATGGCATCATAGCATTCCATCATAGCATGGCATCATAGCATTCCATCATAGCATGGCATGCACACAGAGATCAGA
>NC_022010.1:5793252-5811921 GCF_000317375.1 Microtus ochrogaster
CATCATAGCATGGCATCATAGCATTCCATCATAGCATGGCATGCACACAGAGATCAGAGGACAGCTGGTGAGAACTGGTTCTCTCATTCCACCACGGGGGTCCCAAGGATTGAACTCAGTTCATCAGGCTTGCCTGCGGACACCTTAAGCTCAGCCGTCTCGTTGACCCATGGGTTAGTAGTTTTTAAATCTCCTCTGGTGGTCCCAGTGTACATACCAATGCTTTAGGTTTATCTAGATGAGAAGGCCAAATTGTTATCAAACTGGTGTGGAGTGTCTTTCAGTTTTAACATACTTTTTTTTTTATTAAGCTCTACATTTTTCTCTGCTCCCCTCCTCCCTCTCCCTCCCTTTACCCTCTCCTATGACCCCCACACTCCCAATTAACTCGGATCTTGTCTTTTTCTCCTTCCTATGTAGATCTCTGTGTGTCTCTGTTAGGGTCCTCTTTGTTGTCTAGGTTGTCTGGGGTTGTGGACTGTAGATTTTTTTTTTCCTTTGCTTTATGTCTAGAAGCCACTTAAGAGTGAGTATATATTATATTTGTCTTTCTGGGTCTGGGTTACCTCACTCAATATGTTTTTTCTAGATCCACCCATTTGCATACAAATTTCAAGATGTCATTATTTTTCTTAACACTGTGTTAGCATGCTTATAAATATCTATCCTGTGCTAGGTGCTGGGATAGGCAAAAATAGAAGTCACTACAATTTGGTAGTTATGAAAAATGGGCTTTAGAACAGGACGGTGGTGGTGCACACCTTTAGTTCCAGCACTAGCAAGGTAGAGGCTGGCACTTATTTGTGTTCAAGGCCAGCCTGGTCTACAAAGCAAGGTCCAGGACTGAAAAAGCCTGTCTACAAACAAACAAACAAACACACAAACAAACACAGGAATTTAGAATGATAGAGCCCAGCTCAAATCCTAACTACTAGTGTGTGTTCCTTTTTATCTCTCTCCTTCCCTCCCTCTCTCCATCTTTCCCTCCCTCCCTCCCTCCCTTTCTTTCTTTCCTTTTTATTTTTTAATTTTTTTTTTTTTTTTTTGGTTTTTCGAGACAGGGTTTCTCTGTGGCTTTGGAGCCTGTCCTGGAACTCGCTCTTGTAGACCAGGCTGGTCTCGAACTCACAGAGATCCACCTGCCTCTGCCTCCCGAGTGCTGGGATTAAAGGCGTGCGCCACCACCGCCCGGCTAACCAGGCTGATCTTGAACTCACAGAAATCTGCCTGCCTCTGCCTCCCGAGTGCTGGGATTAAAGGCGTGCGCCACCACCGCCCGGCTAACCAGGCTGATCTTGAACTCACAGAAATCTGCCTGCCTCTGCCTCCTGAGTGCTGGGATTAAGGGTGTGTGCCACCACCGCCCTGCTTCTTTCTTTCTTTTCAGCAGGCTCTCCGCAGTTTCAGTACGTAGTCAGGGGGACTTTGAACTCCCGATCCTCTTGCCTCCCAAGTGCTGAGGTTGCAGGCACATGGACACGTTACCCCTGCTTTGGCTTAATTTTATTTTAAACATTTATTTTTTGGCCTGTGTGTGTGTGTGTGTGTGTGTGTGTGTGTGTGTGTGTGCAATTGTGAGTGCGGGTGCCTACAGAGATCAGAAAAGGGCACTGGATACCCTAGAGCTAGAGCTACAGCCTGTTGTGAGTCACCTGACCTGGGTGCTGGGAACCAAACTCTGGAACTTTGATAGAACACTTTGATAGCTGAGCCAGCACTCCAGCCTCTGAGGCTTGATTTCTTACATTTCGGATGAGTCTATTGGTAAAGCAGAAGCACTATAAATAGTGTCTATTTGAGAGCTCTCTTCACGATCATGTTGGATGTTACAGTGCTATTTAAATTTCAGAAAGAAATCTTTGCTTGATCTATGCAACACCTGTATTAGTGGTTAAGAGGCACACACCTGTAAACCCATCACTTAAAGTAGAGGCAAGAGGCTCAGAGCTAAAGGCCAGCCTCTCTTACATAGTGGGGTTGAGGCTGGCCTGGGCTTCTTAGGACCCCATTAAAAAAAATAAGTCTGGATGGGATACTACAGTTTTTCTTAACACACAGGAAAACAAATACTTTTTGTTTTTTTGTTTGAGATGGGGTTTCTCTGCGTAGCCCTGACTGTCCTGGAACTCACTCTGTAGACCAGGCTGGCCTCAAACCAAAAGATCCGATCCACCTGCCTCTGCCTCCCAAGTGCTGGGATTAAAAGTGCCCACCACCATGTCCAGCTATTTGCTTATTTTTTGAATTATGTGGCTTCGTGTGGGTGTGTATGGAGGTATGTGAGAGATGTGTGTGGATGCTGATGGAGGTCAGAGGGTATTGGACCTCCTGGAGCTGGAGTTACAGCCAACTGTGAACCCCCTGACATGGATGGCGGGAACCAGACTTGAGTCTTCTGAAAGAGGGAGTACTGGGGTCATAACTGCTGAGCCATCGCTTCACAGAGAAAAATCTAAATGTATAATTAAGAAAACAACATTCATATTCTCATCAGGTCAGTGCCTTTCTCCTGGTTCCTTGAAAAGCTTCCATTCCAACCTTAGATGCCTCTCCTCCTGGCTTTGCTGTCTCCATATTTTACATGTGATACAGTCCGTCTCTTTAGAGAGTGTGTGTGGTCCGAGTCTGTGGATGTGTGGACGTGAGTGCAGGTGCCCAAAGAAGCCCGAATTGGTCATTTGATTCTTTGGAAGCAGTTACAGGAAGTTGTGCGGGGATTGAAGTAGGTGCTGGGAACCAAAGGTAGGTCCCCAGGCAGTGTCGCTGAGCCACCTCTCCAGCTTGGCTGTTCTGTCCGACAACATCGTTTTGAACTTGCTTTCTCGTATGCATTTCTCGGTTTCCTAATCAATGCAGAGAAGCCATCCCTAGTAGTCACAGAGTGTACAGAGCCTCAGGGTTAGCAAATACCAAATCCTCTTTCAGAGATTTCCCCTCCACAGCCAATTCATTCTACTCCCGGGGTGAATGCACGCAGACCCAGCGCAGCTTTCACCCCATCCCCTCACCCCCACCCATTGCTAACCAGACTGGGCACTTTCCGTACACGGACGGTCATTGTGCTTTGTCATTTGGAGGTCATGATCTTGGCTTAAATAGATTTAAATGTCTTTGTAGGGACATCTTCCCCTTTCTGCTGCGGGTCAATGCAGAGGTGCGACAGGGCAGGCAGGCTGCACCGAGTTTACACTCCCTGCTCAGCTGTACCGCAGAGCCCCCGGATTCCCCACAAGCAACCGCAGCGCCCACTTTTGGCAGGAGAGATGGCTCAGCTGAGCACATTCTTGCAGAAGACTGGAGTTTGGTTCCTAACATCCCTACCAGGAGCGGGCGGTCCAGGTAGAGAGGTCAGACTCCCCGCAGGCGCCCGGGCAGCAAAAGACAGCACCCCAGGCTCCCCGGGAGCCGCCCCACACTCCAAACACAGCATCCTGCGAACCGCCAATTTCAAACTTCCCAGCCCTGCCCCGCCCGAACGCCCTTGCCCTCTTTCTATTGGTCGCCAGTCAAGGCAAGAAAAGCTCTGATTGGTTTTCTTATTTCACTTCCTCCAGCCCTCCAAGACCAGGGCGGGTCCTGGAGGAGACCCCCTGCTGTCCATCAGCGACGGCGAGCGCTGATTGGTTTAAGCACGGCTGAGACCCGCCCATGCCGTTTTTCTCAAACGCTGGGGCGGGAGGCTCAAGGCGGAGCGCGGCGAGCGTAAGCGGGGGTCTGCAGCATGTGAGTTCGGGTCGTGTGGTGTGTTAGTGTGTCTGTGTCTGGGGTGTGTGTGTGGAAAGGGTCGGGAGGGGAATCCCCTTTCCCTGGTCTTCCCGGATGGCCCGGTCTATACTGATGCCCACTTTGCCTCCTGCGGCTGGGAGCCTCAGGATCTCAGGGGCCCATGAGGGTCTGCTGGGGATGCAGTCCGGAGGTGTACTGGGGTAGCCCCAGGGTCTGTGGGTTCAACCCTAGGTCCTTGAGTGCAGCTTCAGGGTTTCTGGGTGCAGCTCCGGAGTCTATGGGTTCAGCCCTGGGTCTGTGGGTGTAACCCCGGGGTCTATGGGGGCAACCCTGGATGTGTCGTTACAGCTCTGGGGTTTTTGGATTCAGTTCTGGGTCTGTTGATGTCGCCCTGGGTCAGTGAGTGCAGCACTGGGGTGTGCTGGGGGAAGCCTGTGGAGGGGAGTCCGGGCTGTGCTGCCCCGGATCCAGGGGCTCCTTAAAGAGACTGAGTCCCCTGTAGCCTGTGCCTCCTGCAAGCCTTCCCTGCGTTTGTTCTTGCCGGCACTTCCCTTTATCTGTGTGATCTTAACTCACTTACTTAACCTCTCTGTTCCAGTTCCTTCATCCTAAACTGGTGCCTCCTTCTTGTCTTCTTGTCTTCCTCCCTGTGTGGCCTTCTGTGCTTTCTGCTGTGTCAGGCCAGACGTCCTTCTTCAGGAGCAGTGCCCTCTGTACCCTCCCGGGACAGTGCGCTGTTCTTCTCCCAGATAACCTGCAGGGCTCGCTGGCTATCCCCTTCAGGCCTTGGTTCCACACGTTGCATCTATTTTAGGCAGAGTTTTTATTTTGTAATTTATGAATATTACTGTTTATATGCCTTTAAAAAATTTTAAAGTTAGCATATGAGGTATAAGATATTTGTAGTAGTCAGGGTTCACTAGAGGAGCAGAACCGACAGAAAGAAAAAACAAGTGGGGACTGACTGGAGTGGCTTACAGGCTGTAGTCTGGCTAGTCCAACAGTGGCTATCAGTGCTTTTAAAAATGACTTATTTCTGTCCTTTATGTGTATGAGTATTTTGCCTGCATGTATGTATGTATGCACCATGTGCCTGCCCAGTGCTGGGGCGGCTGGAAGCGCCCTCCTCCTGATGTGTTTAGGGAGATCGGATCCTGTCAAGCCCTTCCTGCCCTAATGTCAGTACACACGTGACTTTCCCCAGTGTCCTTCGGGCGTCGGCGGAGAGATGCTGAAGTTCAAGTATGGAGTGCGGAACCCACTGGATGCCACTGCCTGTGAGCCCATTGCCAGTCGGGCCTCCAGGCTAAATGCGTTTTTCCAGGTAGGAGGCTGCCTGCCAATGCTGCGCACCTTTGGCTGTTACGGTTATCGCCTCTGATTGTATGAGACTGATATTCTTGGGGGAATCCCATTTGTTGTTTTACATGACCGGACTGAGCTGGACAAAGGTGCCACTGTGCAGACGGTTCCACGGCTGGACCTGCCCTCGAGACGCCTCATCTCTCAGACTTCACCCTTCTAAACCTCGTCCTTTCAGTTAAAGAAAGAAAAGAACAAAGGGACTTCTTAAGTGTGTGTGTGTGTGTGTGTGTGTGTGTGTGTGTGTGTCTGGGTACCCAGAGAGAGAGGCCAGCGATAGGCTTCAGTTCCCTTGGAACGTGAGCTACGGGTGTTTGTGAGCGGCCGATGTGGGTGCTGGGACCCAACTGTGGTCCTCTAGAGGAGTCAACAAGCCCCAGTGGACACAAATTTCTTTCGTACAAGGAATGTCTGCTTTTTCTATTTTAAAAGATAAATTCTTTTTTATTACATAGCTCTGGCTGTCCTGCAATTTTTCTATGGGCACTGGGCTGGCCTCGAACTCACAGAGGTCCACCTGCCTGTGCCTCCTGAGTGCTAGGATTAAAGGCGTGCGCCACCACACTTGGTGGCTGTCCATCTGCTGTTTAGATTAAATACCACACCTGGGTAACCACATCCCTTGTGAGGCACCTAACATTTCCTTTATCCTATAAGGACAGATGTCCTGAAATTGTTTCTGAGCAGTCTCCTAACCTGTTTGTTTCTGTTGTATGTGGGACTCTGGTGAAATGGGTCCTTGCTTGACTTGTGGACTCACAAGTTAGGACAAACAGGGAGTGGTGAAGACGGACGTCTTAAAGCTATAGTTCTCTCCAGCCCTTAAAGCTATAGTTCTTTCGTCCGGCATGCATTTGTTAGTTGTGTTGCTTTGGGTAAATTAATTTGAATCTGCTTTTTATTTCTTATTTATTTATTTATTTGTTTGTTTGTTTGTTTATTCCAAAGCAGGGTTTTATGTGGCACAAGTTGGCCTCAACTCTGTGTGTGTTTGTGATGAATGCGTGTAGGACATGTAGAGGTATGCATGCATGTTCTTGTGCCTTTGTGTTCATGCACCACGGCACTCGAGTGGAGGACCAAGGATGATAACCTTTGTTGTCTTGTCCTTATTTTTGTTGTTTTTGTTTTGTTTTGTTTTTGAGTCAGGGTTTCTCTGTGTAACTCTGGCTGTCCTGGAACTCACTCTGTAGACCGGGCTGGTCTTGAACTCACAGAGATCCATCCGCCTCTGCTTCCGAGTGCTGGGATTAAAGGTGTGTGCCTGGCTTCATCCTGGGATTTTTTTTTTTTCCGACTTAATTCCTTCTTGTTCAATGTTGTGTTTTCGAGGCTTGTGATTCTCTAGTCTCAGATTTTATTCCCTATGGGGGCATTTAGGATTAGAGGTTCTTACGCTACCATATCTGGCTTTTAGGTGGGCCCTGGATATCCAAACTCAGGTTATCAGGCTTGTCTAAAAAATGCTTTTAACTATCTTCCAAGTCACCTCCCTGTTTTCAAAACAGGGTCTCGCTATGTAGCTCAGGCTGGCCTGGCCTAGAACTCCAACCCCAGGTTGACTTCTAACTCACGATCCTTCTGCCTTCATTTTCCTATGCTGGAAAATGTACCTCCATGCCTAACACTTACCTTCACCTTGGCCTTCTATATGCTGTAGTGACTCTATACCCTGCTATGGCCTGCTGAAATGGGATATTGTCCAGGCAGCCCTGGAAAATTCCCATGATCCTCCAGCTGCAGCTTCCACAGTACTGGGTATGTGCCGTCACACCAGGCTCAAATCTACTCTTACAGCAGGAGCTGAGGTGCCTTTTCCATCGGGTTATTTATTGATGGGTTAATGAGATGGTCCACATGAAGTTTTTTGTGCCTTGCCTAGCTCTTGGCAAGTCCTTTATAAATGAGCCTTGAGGCTATCCTGGGCTACTTAGCAGGTTTGAAGCCAACCTGAGCAAAGAAGTAAGATCCTGTCTTAAAACAAAAGAAAAAAAAGTAAGAATACTAATTCGTTTTTTAAAAAAGATTTAAAAGATTGAGCTGGGTTTGATGGCGCACGCCTTTAGTCCTAGCACTCCAAGGCAGAGGCAGGCGGATCTCTGTGAATTCAAGGCCCGACAGGGCTATATAATGAGGTTCTTGTCATTCAGGGTTGCATAGTTAGATCCTGTCTCAAAAAAAAAAATCCATTTTATTTTAATTATATACCTCAGAATGTGCTGTGCATGTGTGAATGGAGGTGCCTGGTGTCTTGAAGAGGGCATCGGGTTCCCTGGCGCTGGAGTCAGCTGCCTGATGTGAGTGCTGGCCACCAGACTCATCCTCTGCAAGAGCTGTTCAAGCTCTGAATTGCCGAGGTGTCCTCTAGCCAGGTATTTGTCGTTAATAATAACTGTAGCATCATGTCTCAGTTTCTCTTTGTGTTTCTGTGGCAGGATGCTCTGGCGAAAGCCTTTGGGCCCATAACAGTCAAGGCAGGGAGCTGGTCACGTGACACCATCGGCAGTCATGCTGCTGTTGTTAAGTCTCTGTCCTGCATTTACACAGTTCAGGGTCCCCTGCTTGGGAAACAGTCTTGTCCAGCTCACAGCTGAGATGGGTCTTCACATTCAGTGAATGCAATCTAGATAATCCCTCATGGGTGTGTGCGGAAAGGCGCTCTTAAATTGTATTCGTTGGCAACATGGGTCATCGCACTGACATACCGTGGTCACAGTCATGATGATCTCATGCCATGGGATGTCTGTATGATGGCGGGTAATATTCTTGCTGACATTCCTCGCCTGCCTCAGAGGGGGGGAACGTGGAAACAGTGGGAACAGCTTGGTAACTTGGGGTGTGCTGTGGAAATGTTCCTATTTAAATTGTGAGACAGTTCTCACAGATGAGTGCTCTGTCTGTGACCTCAATGTCTGAATGCTGTCACAAACAGGACCCTTGAGGGCTTTACTTTAAACAGATGCCCAACTAAAAACAAAACAGGTCCTCATTTGTTAAGGGCTGTGCTATGGGGCTGGAGAGACGGCTCAGCCATCGAGAACACTGCTGCTCTTCCAGAGGACCCCAGTTCAGTTCCCAGCTCCCACGTGGCGGCTCACAGTTGGCTGTAACTCCTGGCTGTAACTCCAGTGCCAGGGATCTGATTCCCTCTTCTAGCCTCCGAGGGCGCCAAGCATGCAGGAAAAACACCTGCACACATAAAATAAAAATTAAAAACAAAGGGCTTAATGCTGATGAATAAATGCTGACACAGTTATGGTTCTCGATTCAGCCTCATAACAAACGGTAAGAACTGTTGTTATTTTCAGTGTGGACAGGAGGAACGTAGGGCTGGCCCAAAGTCACGCAGCTTGTGAGACACTCAGGTGACATTGGGACCGTCTGATTTCTAAGACACATTACTAGCGTGTGTCAGACAGCTGCTCCACCATGCTTTATGTTTAAATGTCTTATGGGAAGGATTCTGGGTAAAACCTTGTGCTGATTTTTTTTTTTTTTTGGTCAGTTTGACACACTAGAGTCATCCATCTAGGGAGAAGGAACTTCTACTGGAAAAATGCTTCACCAGCTTGGTCTACTGTAGGCAAGCTTGTAAGGCTTTTCCTTGACTAACGATCGATGTGGGAGGGTCAGAGAGAGCAAGCCCCTAGTAAGCAGCGTTCTTCCATGGCTTCGGATTCAGTTTCTCCCTCCAGTTCTCTGACTTGCCTCTGTGATGGGCAGTAAGCTGAAAGACCCTGTTCCTGCCTGTCTTGCTATTGTCGGGGTGTTTGTCACAGAGGTAGAAAGCAAACCAGGGCACTTTCACTACATCTCTTTTTAATGCCAAGTGACTTTAGTTGATGTTTTTTTTTGCTATAACAATGTACCCAAGGGTTTGTGCTTTATAAACAAAAGAGGCCACATAGTTCACAGTTCTGTAGACTCAAGAGTATGCCACTGACTTCTGCTTGGCTCTGCTTGGCTCTGTTTGGCTCTGCTTGGCTCTGAACTGGCAGGGGCATGTGCAGAAATCACATGGGCAAGATAGGAAGTAAAAGACAAGGTCTACTCCCTTTCTAACAACCTGCTCCCAGCTCCCAAGGTTAAGAAAAACATTTTGTATCTTGGAGAGCAGATAAGTGTCTCACCCTATCTTGAGGACTAGAGAACCTCCTACAGGGTCTTAACCCACCTTTTAATGCTCCCACCACTTTGACACTGAGGTTCAAGCTTGCAGCCCACGAACCCTTGGAGGGTAAAGCACATGCAGATGGTAGCAATGAGTGCCTCCTGCCCCAGGAAAGGTTGTGGCAAAGTGTATGGGTACACCAGACATGAGCCTCATGTGCCTGCTGAGGCCACTGTGCTGTCCCCATGCTGGGCTGCCACCCTGACGGTTAGACACAGTGCTGGTTTGTTTTCTATTAAGGTATGTCCTTTAGACGAGGTCTCAGATGGTGTGGCTCCCTCCTGCACAGGGCACTTCTGTTTGGTGCTTGGCAGACTTCCAGAGCCACAGAAATCTCACGAATCACCAGGCGGCCAGGGCTTTGCCAGCTTTTTATATTCTGCCAAGCAAGGATGTAGAAAACAAATGAAAGGAAAAAGCCATTACTTTCTGGTCTTTTCATTTCCTGAAGAAAGAGCATTTTAAGAAACATGGAGAGAGGAGGAAAAAACGTCAGAACAAAGGGCCATTTCCAAGTTTGTGTCCCCTGAGCTTTTGGAGAAGGTACCATGGGGCTTAAGCCTCCTTGAGTCTCTGGGAACCCCTTGTCTACTTGGGTTTAACTCTCAGGTGAAGGGTCAGGCAGGAAGGCCCAGCACTTCCCAACTTGACCAAATCTCCTGGAGAATTTATTAAAATCAGTTCTAAACTGCAGTCTAGAAAATTTTAATTCAGGAGGTTGGTAATAGGGCCAAAGAATCTGTTCTCTTGTGATTCTCTAGTGATTCAGATGCAGCTGCTCTTTTATGCCGCCCAATGTTGTGTAACAAGCCCTACATTTAAAGGTATAGTGACGCCTTTTCCTAGGGTTTTCCAGCAGGCGTGGTGGTGCAGCCTTTAATCCCAGCTCTAGGGAGGGATAGGGGCTGGTGGATATCTGTGAGGTGAAGGCCAGCCAGGACAGAGACCTTGTTTCAAAACAAACAAACAAGCAAGCAAACAGACAACAAAGCCCAGCAGGTTGCTTCAGTGGGTGGCCTTGCTTTTCCCCAGGACCTCGGCTGTGGTTACTCAGTCCACAATCCACTGAGATTACACCTGGCTCAGTAGAATCTAGGCACTGACTGCTCACTAAGGCAATCTTGCTTATTTATTTTTTTTTAAATAAATTTATTTATTTTACAAACCAATTCCAGTCCCCCCACCTTCTTCCCACCCCATCCTCATCTGCTCCTCAGAGAGAACAAGGCTTTCCCTGCGGTCAACTACCTCTGTCCCATGACCTTATTGAAGCTGGTTGTTTTCTTTGTTTTTTTATTTTTTGTTTCTTGTTTTTCAAGACAGAGTTTCTCTGTAGCTTTGGAGCCTGTCCTGGAACTAGCTCTTGTAGACCAGGCTGGCTTTGAACTCACATAGATCCCGCCTGCCTCTGCCTCTCGGAGTGCTGGGATTAAAGGCGTGCGCCACCACTGCCCGGCTGGCTGTTTATTTATTTATTTTTTAGAAAATATTTATTTATTTATTTATTTATTTATTTATTTATTTATTTATTTATTATGTATACAATATTCTGTCCGTATGTATGTCTGAAGGTCAGAAGAGGGCACCAGACCTTATTACAGATGGTTGTGAGCCACCATGTGGTTGCCGGGAATTGAACTCAGGACCTTTGGAAGAGCAGGCAATGCTCTTAACCACTGAGGCATCTCTCCAGCCCCTGGCTGTTCATTTTTAAATGGAATTATTTATCCTTGGGCATATGTGTGCACGTGCCGTTGTGCATGGGTATCACAGTGTAACTTGGAGGAGTCTGGAGGAGTCGTCTCCCTGTGTTTTGAGGCAGGTCTCTTTTGTTTTGCCGAGAGTGTATTCCTGGCTTGCTGACCTACAGACTTCTGCCGACTCTCCTGCCTCCACCTCCCACTCTCCAGGATGATTGCTAGGGTTGTAGATGTTCCCCCATATCTGGCTTTTTACATGGATTCCAGCCACCAGACTGAAGTCATTAGTCTTCACGGCCAGCTGAGCCCTTACCGCGCCGTCACGTGCCTCTCCATGTATTTATTTACTTACTCACTTACCTAGGCTATCTTGGACTTCTTTTTTCCCCCTCCTCCAAACAATAAAAGGTTTTCCTTTATCGTCATTGGAGCCAGCTCTTCAGCTCTGCCATCGTGGCACCAAATTTGTTGTGAACTCAGCGTAAAGGAGTGGGCCTGACTACCTTCCAACAGAACTGTTTATAGTTCAAGCACGGGCCTTGTTTGGTGCCAAACCCTAAATGTCGCCTAAACTTCTGTACATGGCAACTGCCTTCCCAAAAAAGAACCAAGGCAAAGTCTGTTTGGTGTCTGGAAGTTGTGCCCTGAGCCAGCGCACTGCCATTTGTGATTTGTGGCGCCCTGCCGTTTAAAGTGAGTCTCGGGGACGGCACCTGTGCAAATGGACGGTGGATTCGAGGGACATGTGGCATGTGCCAGGAACTGGTAGTGGTTCTCTTTTGTCCCCCCTCCTTTTGTTTGAACTCATAATCCTCCTGCCTCAGCCTCTCACGTGCTAAGATTGTAGGCATGACGATGCATTGAAATTGTGTGTGTGTATGTAGGTAAGCCATAGACATTGGGTGTATTTCCTAGGTGTGTGTGTGTCTGTGTGTAAGCCAGCTGTAGACATTGGGTATATTCCCTTGGTATATGTATGTGCGTGCACGCGCGCGCGCGCGCGCGCGCGTGTGTGTGTGTGTGTGTGTGTGTGTGTATGTGTGTGTGTGTAGGCAGCCATAGACATTGGGTGGATTTCTTTGGAGTGTGTTTGGTGTGTATGCAGCCATAGACATCAGGTGTATGTGTGTGTGTGTGTTTGTGTGTGTGTGTGTGTGTGTGTAAGCCAGCTGTAGAGATCGGGTATATTCCCTTGGTATGTGTATGTGCACGCATGTGTGTGTGTGTGTCTGTGTGTGTTTGTGTGTAGACAGCCGTAGATGTCGGGTGGATTTCCTTGGTGTGTGTGTGTATAGGTAGCCACAGACATTGGGTAGATTTCTTTGGGGTGAGTGTGGTGTGTGTGTGTTTGTGTGTAGACAGCCGTAGATGTTGGGTGGATTTCCTTGGTGTGTGTGTGTATGTGTGTGTGTGTATAGGTAGCCACAGACATTGGGTAGATTTCTTTGGGGTGAGTGTGGTGTGTATGCAACCATAGACATTGGGTAGATTTCCTTGGCTGATTTCCGCTGTAACATTTTGAGATAGGATCTCTCACTGCTCATCAGTTCCACAGGATGAGCTTCAGGAATCCATGTCCCATCCCCCAGTGTTGGGGTGGCAGGCACTTGCCACTATGCCCAGATATTTTACATGGGTTCGGGGGATCCGAACTCAGGTCTTTATTCTTGTGTGATGGGTACTTTACCAACTGAGCTATCACCCTAGCCCCTGAACTCTTAAAAATCTCCTTTCTGTGCCTCCCTTCTTTAGCTGTTTTTACACAGAGATTGCTCCACAATCCATGGCCTCCCACGGGAATCTTTGCTCTAAACCAGGGGTTGCCCACTCAGGTCTTGAGAGGCCAGACAGTAGGCATAAATGACTCAAGCTCGCCAGACAGAAGACCGCAGGTCAAATCTACAGTGACTTTAGTGCCCACCAAGAGGGCGACATCACTCAGCTCCTGCTGTGTTACCAGGCAGAACAGGGCAATAATGCGAGATCCACTGGCACTTCAGGAAAAGACAGATATTCTGATGTGTGTGTGTTGTGTGCGCATGTGTGTGTGTATAAAATCTGATTTAAAAATTTTAAAAATATTGGCAGATAATTCAAATTATTTTAAATACTTCAAGCCAAACAAAACATGTTTGTGGGCTAGACACAGTCTGCCAATCTGTAACTGATCCCACAGATCGTGAATAAATTCGGCTTCACGGTAGGCATCCATTTCTGCTACTTTGAGATGAATTAAAAGAGGCTGAAGTTGTGTTAGCAGGCGTCCAGCCACATGGGGGAAGGGGTGGCAATCATTGTTTCCTGTTGAGGAGATACGGAATCATCTCAAAACTTGCAGGGTCCGCAGTAACTGTTCCCATGAAGCTCAGACTCCCGGCAGGAATGACCATTTACCCGGACGGTGCTCTCGTCAAGTCTTTTCCCCAGATGCAGGTGAAAAACCCTGCACAATGGACCCATGCAAATAATCACTTAACAGGCCCAGAATCGTTGCGGGTGTGTTGTGAGCAGGTAGCTGATCAGGGCGCTTGTGATTTACTCTGTGTGGATGTTATTGATCAAAGCTTTTCATTATTGACAGAATCTCCATCTGCTGTTTGCCATTTTTAGGGGAAACCGCCCGTCATGATTCAACAGCAGCAGCCTGCTCTTTCCCGGGAAGGGATCTTAGACGGCCTCTTTGTTCTCTTTGAAGAGTGCAGCCAGCCCGCCCTGATGAAGATGAAGCACGTGAGCAGCTTTGTCCAGAAGTGTAAGTCGGGGAACTCGCTCTCCACATCTCCCCTGTCAGAAGCAGGGATGCTGGAGGCAGAAGACGTGGGCGGAAGCTGCAGAAAACCATAGTCTGCATAAGACTGACCCAGGGGGGTATACAGATTGCATGGTTGTAACCTGGAGACCAGACTTAAGTCCAGCTTCTCACTACAAGGGATGGATTCAGTTCAAAAGGGAATTATGTTGACTCATGGGACAGAAATCCAAGGATGCTTCCTTCAGGCATGACTGGTCCCAGGGACTTAGCTCTGTTCTTATACTCTGAGCCAACCTGTCCTTCAGGCAGAGTAGGTGCAGTGCTTAGGGGCCATTGTGTTTAAATTCAGTGAGATAATTTGTTTGAAATCATGATAGTAGACAAATACGGTGATGATTCTGAATCTGGTGTCTCCTCTCCTCTCTCCTTCATGGCGTGCATATGCCGTGCCAGTGAGCTACACCACTAGCTGCCTGGATTGTTTTCTTTATACCACTGATGTCATAAGACATGGAGAAGCAGCTGGTGAAGGCAGGGTGACCTAGGGCCTCTGATGTCATGGCTCAGCTGACTTGGACTGCTTTTCTGATTTTGCTCGCCTCCCTGTGTTGGGGCAGTTGGGTGCTGATGCTGATGCCACATCTGCTTGTATTTTCCACTAGTGATTTCAGTCAGTGGGCATCCTGCTCCTTCAGCATCTCTTAGAGAAGCACTGGGAGACCCTTCTTGTTGTCACAGCCAGGGCAGGGGAGGGTGCAGTAGGGCGAGCCGGGGTCCTGTGATGCGTGCACAGCACACAGGATTATGTAGTCAGTCATGACAGATCTGAGAAACCGCCTCATCTAACATGGCCATCTAACCAAGCACTCCAGCCTGTAGAGGCCGAAAAGGATAGTTTTGTATTGCTTCATCTTGGGTTCATGGTTCAAATGCCTTCATCTGGGGATTCCTCTGCTCTGTGATGTATTGGCTAAAATTGCACGCTCCGCGCTCTTAAGATGGAATATTCTAGATGGCTTGCTCAGTGTCTGTAGTCCTGGCTGGAAAGCTGAGCTCCATTGAGATTTTGGGATGTCCACCCATGCCTCTCTCGTGGAGAGCAGAGTCTTATGCTCGCTGTCATTTCTCTGTGTGGCCTTTAAAGTGAGGGCCTGGAAACTGTGAACTCCAGGTGTAAACAAAGCTTAGGGGAACCAGCCGCCCCCATGTGCTTCAGTCACACATTAGAATGCTTGGAACAGGAGCGATGTGACTTCCCAAAGCCTGAACTTTCTCCCACGTGACCTTTTAAGAAAAGGCCTGGGGAACCCCTGACTCATAAGGGCTCTAGCTTTGAAGGCCAGGCTTCCCCACAGTGGCCCTGAGTGTCCAAGAGCACTGAAGCTCAGGCTGTTTTGAAGGTTTTCTTTTTTCTTTCTTTCCCTTTTCTTTTTTTGGTTTTTCGAGACAGGTTTTCTCTGTGTGACAGAGTTAGGGGTCCAGGAACTAGCTCTTGTAGACCAGGCTGACCTTGAACTCACAAAGATCCACCACCTGTGCTGGGATTAAAGACTTGCCCCACCACTGCTCTGCCTTGAGTTTATTGAGGATGTAAGATCCTTGGCTGTTGTCAGGCACCGTTCTGTTACCGGGATGGCTGTGGAGTGCAGGAGATGAAAGGATCGTTTGGGCCTGTACCTTTGGGGTTTCAGTCTTTGGCTGGTTGCTTTGGCGCCTGTGACCAGGCAACATAGCCTGGTAAGAGTGTGTGGTGCTTACGTCATGGCTAGGAATGAACGGGAGAGAGGGAAGGGGCATCAGGGTTCCGCTGGTCCTTTTCAAAGGTGCACCCTCCAGGACGACTCTTGCCGGGAGGTGGACTTCTGCAGCTTATGGTGGTATCTCTGTGTGGGTGCTGAGGAAGGAAAACCAGCAAGCACGGTGATGGAGTAGCCAACAGATGCAAAGCAAGAGAAAAGGGGTTTGTTTTGGCTCACGGTGTGAGAGAGTTCATGGCAGAGGAGTGGCGTCAGGGCCATGTGGCAACCCCTTGTCACAGTGCTGACCAGGAAGCGACGAGCTTGGGCAGGAGGAGAAGTCTATGAGCTTCAAGGCCCACACTCCAGCTGCTCAAATCCATGTCTCCTCCTGAATGGCCCACAGCCGACCAAAACAGTGCCACCAGCTGGGGACCCAGTGTTTAAGTACAGGAGCCTGTGGGGACCATTTCACATTCAAACATTAACAAGGGCTTCACTGGCTTGTGTGCACCTGTCTGCTCTCAGTTCCCTCACCTGGGGAAAGAGATTATCTTGAGCAGGTCTTTAATCCCCAGCACGGGAGGCAGAGGCAGGTGGATCTCTGAGTTCTAGGCCAGGCTGCTCTACATAGTGAGTTCCAGGACAGCCACCAACAAAAATATTATCTTGATTAGGTTGAGATAGGGCGACCCGCCCACTGTAATTGCATTACTTCCTGTATAGAGACCTGCCCACTAATTGCGCCACTTTCTGTAGGGAGGCACGCCCACTATGAACAGATCACTTCCTATAGGGAGACCTGACTTCTGCCATTGTCACATCCTGTTGGGGAGACTCCCTCTGTAATTGCACCATTTCCGGGGCTAGTATGCTGGCCCAGTATAAAGGAGAAAGTGAGCGAATACATTAACAGCGTTGGGACCAGCCTCCCTGGGCTCCTGTTGCCTTGACCTTCCCTTCCCACTATGGTGGACAGTACCCTGGGACTGTACCCTTAGTTCCCACTATGGTGGACAGTACCCTGGGACTGTACCCTTAGTTGCTCTGTCAGGCTATTTTTGTCACAGTGACAGCAGTCACTAGGATACCAGGCTTGTCAATAGACACTGCCCGCTGACCACAGTGTCCACTGTGGTCAGCCACCAGTTATGTATCTTCAGAATGTCCTTGAGGTATTTACTGGCACTTGAGTTCCTTTGAATGCTCCTATGGTTTCTTTTGAATATGGAAATTATCAAGTAGGCAGTGGGAGGGGGCAGAACTTGGAGGAACTCGCTCCAGCCCCTTCGTTAGGTTTGAGACCCTGGGGACCCTTAAGAGCAGTCAATCATAGAGAAGCGGGGTGTAATCAGGAGCTGGTGCCAGTGGAGTGGAGATTTTTTTCTAGTAGATGTTCTTTCGGGAAACTGTTACATATTTTTTGAAGAGGCTTCCTGGTGAGGACCCTGAAGAGCCCATGATTGAGATCCTGTGATTACGTTAGTGTGAGCTCCACCCCCTGCCCCCACCCCTTTTGAGTTTCTATTTCAGAATGTGAGCCTTGCTTTCGCGTGCTGTGTGGAGAAGGGTCCATCAGCCGCCACTGTCCACGTTTGAAGGAGTGGAGGTTTACTCCACTCCGGAGCTGCAGAGGAAATGGGCTGGAGAGGTGGCCAGAGTGGTACTTCCCACAGATGCCGCGACCTTGAGCCATTAGAGGGCAGGGAATGAGTGTCTGGGAGCCAGGGGAGGCATTGTTTTCAGCTGCAGTTCTGCCTTGGTTAACACGTGTTCTGGTTGCATCATTAGGTGATTTTTTTGTCATCGTGTGGCTATCATAGGATGCTTACACAAACCGAGATGGTATAGGCTAGTCACTGTATTTGGCTGCTGTTTCTCTCTTTTTGAGACAGGATTTTCCTATGTATCCCTGACTGTCCTGGAACTCACTATAGGTTTACCAGTGAGGAGCATTTGCTTCTGTTACAAATAACCTGGGTTTGGTTCCCAGCATCCTTATGGCAACTTACAGCTTCTAACTTCAGTTTGAGGGGACCGGTGCCCTCTTATATAAAACAAATGCTTATATAATTTATGTATTTTTTAAAGTGACACCTAACTCTATATTTGAGATATAGAATGGTGTTACAATATCTGTTTATTTACTTATTTCTTTAAAGAGTTATTTGTCTTCTGCGTGTGGTGACACGTCTCAAACCAAACCAGAACACACTTGTTTATCTTTACATAAAGCATGTGACATAATATTTGCCACTTACTTCATGTCTTTAATTTCTTTTAAACATTTATTTATTGTGTATACAGTGTTTGTACCTGCATGAATGGCTGGACACCAGAAGAGGGCACCAGATCTCAATACAGATAGGTGTGAGCCACCATGTGGGTGCTGGGAACTGAACTCAGGACCTCTGGAAGAGCAGTCAGTGCTCTCAACCTCTAAGCCATCTCTCTAACCCCCGTTCCTTTAATTTTTAAAGAATTTGATATATATGTGTGTGTGTGTGTGTGTGTGTGTGTGTGTGTCTGAGGGTCGCTGTGTGCACCCGTGCGTGAGCTCACGGAAGTGACATTGGCCTCTTTGCACTTTGTTTACCTACCAGTGCACTCGCTGAGCAGATATTCTTTAAGATACACACCAGATGATGCTTTAGCTGTTCCAGATACAGGGGTGCCGCTGGGCGCCACACTTGAGTGCTCCAAGAACAACAGTTATGTGATAGGTTCCAACAGGTTACAGTGGATTAAACGACGTCTGCTGCCAGGCACGCGGCAGCCATTCTAACTTGTCGCACCATGCATTACAGATGTACTTATGATGGTACCGTTCTAGACAAACCTGTGCTGTGAGCCCCATGAGAACAGAACATGTACAATTATATGTAGTACTTGATAATGGTAATAAAGGACTATCCTACTGTGTTATGTTTTTGCTCTGTTATCCTGTCTGTCATCTCAGTGTATACCTGCTTATTTAGGTAAGCATGAAAGAGTGTGCCCAACCTCGCAGGCAGCAGCCTCGTCATCCATGTCCTGGAGTCAGGAGGCTATGCTGATGGCACAAAGAAATGCTAACTGCTCAGTGTGATGAAGCAGTATCACAGTGATCTCATGTTACATATTAAAGTACACAGGTGTGGGCCTGGGTTCAGTTCCCAGCACACACACACACACACACACACACACACACACACACACACACACACACACACACACACGGAA
>NC_022010.1:5812021-5842103 GCF_000317375.1 Microtus ochrogaster
CACACACACACACACACACACACACACACACACACACACACACACACACACACACGGAAGCTCACACGCATCAAGGTGATTCAACGCCCTCTTCTGGATTCCAAGGGCATTACATGCACACCATACATGCAGGCAAAAACACTCATACACAAAAATAAATGAATCTTTTTTTTTTTCCTTTTTGGACAGCGCCTCCCCATGTAGCCCAGCTGTCCTGAGTTGATGTTTAGATTATTATTGGTGCTGATGGAGGTTTAGGGTAGGTTGTTTCTGAGTGTTTTTTGTTGAAGTTTTCGTCATGAGCTTCTTCATGCACATGTTTTCTAGCCGGTGTTGAGGGTTCTGTGAAGGATGGATTCCTAGACCTTGAAAGGCTGGACTGAAGTTCTGGGAAGGAAGCTGTTGATTCTGCTGGGTTGACTTTTTGTTCCCCTCACCCCCACGGGTCCAGTTGTCTGTCTAACAAAGCCACAACCTGGGCTGTGTTTTCATTAACGTGATCTGTCTTGGTTTGCCGCAATATTCAGGACTCACTGGACCTATAAACACCAACTAAAAGTTCAAGGAGATGATGAGTCCATATGGTTTTGGGGTCACAGAAGCAGCTGGTATGGGGAGACGTTGTGAAGTGTTCCCCCCCATTTCTCTTTTTTTAAAATAGCCAGGGGCTTTGATTCTAGCACCTCACCTATTCACCCTAATAATGCAAAGCCTTTGGGGGAAAAGAGATTTGCAATGCTTTCCTGCACTTCTGAAGGCATCATCATTTTTCCCGCAAAGCAGTTTGTCTAAAGTGTGTGATTTAGAAGCCAGATCATCCCCAGTGACAGGCCCAGGGTTTCTGAGTCGGGCAACATCGTAAGCAGTTTTGGGGCCCAAGGCCCTAAAGGAAGTGAAGAGAGATTGGCCTTGTGTACAGCAGCAGCCAAGTCAGGTTCAAACACAGAAAGCTGCGAGCCAGCACGTTCGGTTAATTATAACTCAGCACTCAAATACTTGACATGAAGGAAGCCCAGGAAGGGGCGGGGGCAGATGGGGCTTGGCATGGTGATTGAGAGCAAAGGGGAAATGCTGTGTGACCCCCAAGTTTGTGTCCATGCTGGCTTCTTTTTGTAGGCATGTCAGTTCTACTTTGTTTTACATGCGTGTGTGTATATACACACGTGTGCGTGTGTGTAGGTCAGAGGACAAATTGCAGGAGTCAGTTCTCTTTTGCCCCCCGTGTGGATCCCGAACTATCTCCATGATCCTCGATCTACTTTAAATAGCGCTCACAGTGAATGCATGTGGATCCACCTACTACTCTAGGGTGGTTCCCCACAGGACCAAGGGAGCTTGGTATGACTGGCCACCATGAGAGTGGGGGTCAGAAGTCAGCCAATACCGGGCATTGACCATGTTTGCCTTCTATCCAAGAGAAACGGCGGAACTAAGGTTAGGTTAGCAGCAGAGCACCTTGGTGGGGCTAGATCACATCATGCTGCTGAGACTGTACCATGCAACAGATCTCACGTAAGAGGTTTATTTGGGGAGGGGGAGTGGAAAGGCTGTCTCAGAGTGGGGGCGAGACAGACAGACAGACCAGAAGACAGAATGAGCAAGAGAGAGTCATGATGTCAGGAGGGACCTGTTAAAGGGTACACAAGTCACATAGGGGAAATACACAACTCATAGTGACAGTGGGAAGGAATGTGCTGCACCTGGGGGTGGAGGGTGACAATGTGTCCCTGAAGGGCAGGCGGGGGGAGTGCCTTCCTCTTGGTTCCTTTCATCATGAGAACAACATGTGGGATGTGGCTGTAGATTTGGGGTTTCCATGGGAACTTGTACACATGCACACGTGCGCGCGCACACCCCTGCAAAACTAATAGCTACAGATGTTGAAGTCTCTTATGTGGACGAGTGTGGTGTTTGCATATACCTGTGAACACGTCTTCTCGTACTTGAACCAATTCTGTGTTGCTTGGGATGCCCACTGCGGTGCCCACTGCGGTGCCTCTGTGGTGCCCACTACGGTGCCCACCGCGGTGCCTCTGCGGTGCCTCTGCGATGCCCATTGCGGTGCCTCTGCGGTGCCTCTGCGGTACCCTCTGTGGTGCCTCTGCGGTGCCCACTGCAGTACCCACTGTGATGCCCACTGCGGTGCCCACTGCAGTACCCACTGTGGTGCTGCCTTGGCGTGCATTTGGTGTAGATGTCTGTGTGCCACATACTCAAGTTCTGCATTGGAAACTTTCTGGAATGCTCTTTGTTCTGAATGTCTTTAAAGTTTTTCATTATTATGGTGTGCACATGAATAGGTGTGTCCTTCATGATTTGGATGCAAAGGCCAGAAGGCGACTTTTAGGAGCGGATTTCTCTCTACTGGGTCATCCAGGGATGGAATTCAGATTGTCAGGCCTGCACGGCAACAGCTTTACCCACTGAGCCATCCTGCTGGTCTTCCAAATGCTCTTGATCCTGTTTAGTTGGTTGACTCTGTGGATTTGGAGGGCCACCTGCTTTGGTGTCTGAGGGACATTTCAGCGCAGTCTCTTGGTTTTCTGTTTATGGTGTATATATATATGTGTGTGTGTGTGTGCCTTTCCATGTGGCATGCATTTGAGTGTGCAGGTGTGTGAACCCCCAGAGTCCCGAGCAGAACGTCAGATGTCATTTTCTCTCATTGTTCACCATATTGTCTACAGACAGGGTCTCTCATTGAACCACAAGCTTGCCATTTTGGCTAAGTTGCCCGGCCAGTGAGTCCTTGGGATTTACCTGTCTCTGACCTCTGGTGTTGGGGTTGCAGGCATGTGTCACCGTGCCTGGCTTCTTATGTGGGTGCTGAGGATTTGAACTCAGATCGTCATGCTTGCGGAGCAAATGTTCTTAGTCATTGAGTCGTCTCCCCAAGCCTTGTCTTTCAGCTTTCAATGTGATAAGTAACTATGGGATTCTCTAGGGTAAGGTTTTTTTGGTGTTAGGATTTGAACCCAGGACCTCCTGCATGCCAAGTACATGCTCTGCTACTGAGCTGCACCCTTGGCGTTTCTCACTTTCCTTTGGTTATAACCTCTATTTCCGATGTAGCTCCTCTGTTACTCACGGGGTTCCATTTTTTAGGTCATCACTGCTGTTCTTACAGACTTGAGTCAACAGAGTCCTTGCTTAGCTAGAGATGCCCGTCTCACAGTGTTGTTAAATGTGTGCGAGATCCGCACTGCCACCCCTCAGTCCCGCCCTTCCCCCATGGATCTCGGCTGGAGCCACTGGACCTGTTAGTCCAGAAAGTCAGAGTCCCAGGGCTCATCTGAGTGTGTGGCCCGTTTGGATCTGGGGGCTAACCGTGTACCCTTTCCAGTTCTGCGTAGAGTAAGGCCGGGAAAGCAGTCCTCTGCAGCAATGCAGGGGCCAGTGGCACAAATCCAGGCAGAGCACAGCTAGCTAGAACAGAGTGATCGGGAATCAATGGCCGTGCTGGTGGAAAAGCGGGGGTCGTGCTGCTTAGGTCACAGTGTCAGGCCAGGCTGGAGGCCGTCATGTTTGTTGACCCCAGCACTGCCTGCTGCTCTCAGAGGAAGGAGAAAAGCATCGCATGTGTGCTCCCTTCTTACTTCCCAAGTCTACAGGATTCGAATTATAGCTACCATGGAAACTGTACTTTGGAATTTCTGGAGCCCTTAATTTTAACAGATAAAAGACTTTTGTGCCGATTTTATAATTATTCATGATGGATGAGAAAGTGACTCAACGTCTTTTGACAGGGAAGGAAGACAGAATACATTTTTCTTTCTTTCCTTTTCCTCTCTTTCGCAAAGATGCATGCATTTGAAGTAAGTGTATTTTTCTCCCGGGTGTAAATCTTCCATCTTCCACAGATTCCGACACAATAGCCGAATTACGGGAGCTCCAGCCTTCAGTGAGAGACTTTGAAGTCCGAAGTCTTGTGGGCTGTGGTCACTTTGCTGAGGTGCAGGTGGTTAGAGAGAAGGCAACTGGGGACGTCTATGCCATGAAGATCATGAAGAAGAAGGCTTTGCTGGCCCAGGAGCAGGTAGGAACATTTGAATCTCTGCTCCTTCCTCTGTCTGTACCAAATGTTCACCACAGAGACAATAACCTGCTAATTTGATGTCTAGGATCCAGTAAGATGTTAATTACGGGTATGTGGACAAAAAGGCCTCTCATGTTCTTAGCTCTCCTCAAACTGGTGTTGATTAATTTTGCAGGCTCAGAAATTTCCATCGGTTTCTTTGTCAGGACTGTGTAGTTGCATTTTCTTTTAGAACCACGTTGGGCTTTTAAACTAAGGATCTCAAGATGATCTTTTGGGGCCGCGAGCTTTGGTCTGAGGAACACGCTTCAGGCTGGGGTACTAGGGCGGTGTCTGCATGTGTGCATGGCCAGGTGTTCCTGCTGCGGGCCCACGTGTTCCATCTCAGAGCGGCCTCTGCAGGAGTCAAAACACAGCTGTGTTCCCTGCCTGCGAGCCGCTCGTCTGATAACGGGTCACGAAGTTGTCTTTTTAGTTGTGTTTTTTCTCCCTTTGAGGAAAGGCTGCGCTCGCTCTCAGACATATTGATTCATTGGCTGTGTTTTCGAGAGACAGCCGTCACCTTGGAGCTGAGAGAGTCATTCGTTAGTTGCAGGCAGTCTAGTGCACATTGTGTGTCTGATAATGTCCCCGGCTCCGTGGGAAGCCTGCGGAAGGAATTGAAGTCCCATGACTGTTCCTTGCAGGGTCGAATAGCTGCACCCAGAAGTGGAGGGAAAATGCAAATCTCCGGAGCAGGCGCTTGCCCGCTAAAGCACCACAGACGGGGAGAGAATTAGCAGGTTCATTAGCGGTGGTGTGAAGGGCGATGTCATGGGTGAGCCAAGGGCAGTCAGTCAGGAAAGTTCTTCGGATGAGAGGGAATGGAGGCTGTGGGCCGAGGAGTGATGGGAATGCGCCAGGTAGACATGTGGCTGAGGGTGACGGCCTGGAGGTGTGAGTCCTGGGGTCCTGCTCAGGGGTGTGCGTGAGTGCGCACATGCGTGTGTATGGGTGTGCCTGTGTGTGCGTGTATGTGTGTATATATATACCCGTGTGTATGTGTGCGTGTGTGCGTGCTTGTATGTGTGTGTGAGTGCATGTGTGTGTGCGCGTGTGTGTGCGTGTGTGTGTGTGTGTGTGTATGTGTGTGGAGGAGTATTTGGTTTAGAACTAACAAATTAAGACATCTGGGTGGGCAGCGGTCTACAGTTGAGGGGGAATCTCAGCAACTTCAGCTTTTCATCGTGTTAAACTCTACATAAGGTAAAATTTCCCACGTTAACCATTTTTACTGTAGAATTCAGTGGCACTAAGAAGTTCCGCCATGCTACAGCCCACAGTTGCCATCCGTTCCTAGAACTTGGCCACCAGCCCTGTGTTAGACCTCAACCTTGTGACAAAGTACGTGAGAGAACCCAAGTTAGAGGGGGAATGGGCTGTTTTCACTGGAGCACCAGAGATTTCTCCCCAGAGTCAGCTGACTTCATGGCTTTAGGCCTGTGCTGTGGCAGAGGACCATGGTGAACGGCATGTGACCACTGACGCGAGAGAAAGACCGGGGACAAAATGCTCCTTCCCTGGGCATGCCCAGTGACCTCCAGCTAGAGCCTACTAGCTGACATTTCATTTGTATTTTAATAAATAAAGCTGGCCTGAAGATCAGACACTAAGACAGCCCCACTGGTCAGCCTCACAGACCAGGCAGTGGGGGCACACACCTTTAATCCCAGTAGCCATAGAAACCAGGCGGTAGTGGTGCACGCCTTTAATCCCAGCACTAGAGAGGAATATAACACGGGAGGAGACAGCTCTCACACACAGTCTCGTTCTGAGATTCCTGGAGGCAGGATCGCCATTTCAGACTGAGGTAGAAGTAAGAACCACTGGCTGGCTGCTTTGCTTTTCTGACCTTCAGTTGAACCGCAATATCTGTCTTTGGGTTTTTATTACTCGTGCTACACCTGTCTCCTAGCATTTCCTACCATTTTCCAGTAGCCCATTAAATTATTAATACACGAATGGATTAATCCTTTGATGAGGTCACAGAACCCATGAACCAATCCTTTCCCAAGGCCCCCGTCTCTGTGCACTGTTATTAGGAGCCAAGTTTTCAGCACACCAGCTTTTGGGGGACATTTCAGACCCAAATCATCAGAACAGAAACCGAAGATCCCTCTTTTGTTGTTGTTTTTTGTCTCTTGAGACAGAAACTGCAGCAGAGGGTGGGAAGCCGCCTGTCGGAGTCCAGGCATGATGTGGCCTCTGTGTTTCAGAATAAACTGTGAGCAACATTGCAGGGAGGGAGAATGACAAGACATTGCCTGTGATTAGCAAGAGGGGAGTGGGAGGTGCTCTCTCAGCTCTCCCACCCAGGGAGGTGCTACCGTCATCCCTACTCACTTGCTGGGCAGCCTTCGTGCTTGGCATGTTTCTAGAGCCTTGGGCAGAGGCACATGATGTTAGCCAACCTTGCGGTGCTCATGTGTTGGATGGGAAACAGTGCATGGTAGATGAAGCAAATGCAATACGTCACACGCAGACAGACAGTCGAGATTCAAACAGATGCACTTTATCCAGGCCAAGGACCCGAAGTGGCCATGGTAAAGAGGTGTGGGTCTGGGTTTTTAAAATCCCTAAGTATACAGGAGCTAATAAAACCAGTTGTCATTGGTAAATGTGTCACTGACTTAGAGGGTCAATATAAAAGAAAAGCAGGGTTCCTAAGGGAGTCACCATGAGGATTTGGGATTCAAAGGTATGAAGAGAGAAAGGTAGCCTGGGAAGAGGCGAAGGAGGCGTCAGGGAGGATGTGGAGAAGTGGTAGATCTCCAACAGAGCCAGTCACCTGGGAGAGGCCAGCGAGCCTGCACTGAGCTGTGTCAGCCAGAAATGCTCCTTGGAGAGCAGTAGCTTTAATGGAGTCTTCAGGGCTTAGGCAGCATCAGCAGTGAGCACATGGGGCTGGGGGCTGAGATCCAGCTTTCCCTGCCCTCCCTCCCCCATGTCAGCAATAGGATTGGCCCTCCAGCACTGTAAAGCACTGGGTTGGGCTGCTATTTCTTAAGTGGCTTAGATTTAGCGCTGAGGTTTCCGGGGTGATCTTAGGAACACAGACAAGCTCTTTAAAGACATTTCAGGGTGAGGGATGCAGTTCCTGGGTAGAATGCTTGCTTAGCATGCGTGAAGTCTGGGTTCAGGGGAGCACTGCATAAATGGGTGTGGTGGCAGAGGAGGACTTGGGTGTCCTTCCCTGTCATTTCCCTCTGTATCCCCTCCAGACAGGGTCTCTCACTGAACCTGGAGCTAGGCCGTCAGTCAATAAGCTCCAGGGAGCCTCGCGTCTCTCTCCTACAGTATCAGGATTGTAGGAGAACCTGGCTGTGCCCAGCTTTTTCTTTTTTATCTACTTGTTTATCTGATATGTGTGCTAAGATTCCAACTCAGGTTCTCATGCTTGGGTAGCTAGTGGTAGGTAGTGGTCATGCTAACCACTGAACTGACAATAGTCTTGAAGCACCTGCCTTCCCCCCATTTAGGGAAACTGCAATTTTGTTCTTTTTTTAATTTTTAATTTTTTTCTCTCTTTTTGGTTTTCCAAGACAGGGTTTCCCTGTGTAGCTTTGGAGCCTGTCCTGGCACCAGCTCTGTAGACCAGGCTGGCCTCAAACTTACAGAGATCCGCCTGCTTCTGCCTCCTGAGCGCTGGGATTAAGGGTGTGCACCACCACACCCTGACAATTTTTAATTTTTTAAAAAAGATTTGTTTATATTTTTGTTAAAGGTATTTTGTCTGCATGTACATTTGTACACCAGAAGAGGTTCCTGGATCCCATGGGACTGCAGTTATAGATAGGAGTAAGCCGCCATGTGGGTGCTGGGAATTGAACTCAGGACCTCTGGATGAACAGCCAATGCTCTTCTGCTGTGCTATCTCTTCAGTCTCCTGTTCTTTTTTTAAATTCCCACTTATTTTATTTGTTTTGGCAGTTTTGAGGACTGACCTTGGGGTCTGGAGCATGCTAGGCAGGCAAGTGCTCAACCACTGAGTTATACCCCCAGCCCTTCAGTTTTGCTCTTGAGGCCTTTCAGCTGATTGAATGAAGCCCACCGAGACTCCTGAGGGTAGTTTCCTAAGCTACTGAGTTCAGATGTCAATCAACTATAGCTGCACAACACCTCTGTAGCAACACCACAAAACCTGGGTTAGTATTTGATTGAGTAACTGGTGTTTTGGCCTTTCTTGGTTTCTGCATAAAATTATTTATCAGAAAATCATACCGCCCCATCTCCCTGCCCACCAAATGACTCAAAATTACATCTGTGTATTTGTCTATATGTACTATGACAGGAATATTTTTCCCACGATCCACCACGCAACCAGAAAATTAGCTAGTGCATTCCTCTGGCCCCATTCACGTTTTACCAGTCATCCCAATGACATCGTTAGGATGGGACCTGGGCACTTAGCCTTTCTGTTTCTTTGATCTGAGTCGGTTCCTTCATTTTTCCCCCTGAGTCTTTATGACCTCGATGGTTCCAATGACAGCTGGCCAGTTAGTCCATAAAATTCAGATTTAGCTGCTTTGCTTGTGTTTAATGTCCAGGTTGTAGATTTGGGGTGTATATTTCATGAAAAAGGGGCTCTTTTCCTGTTCCCTGCAGCAGATGGTTCAGTTCCAACTGGCCACTTTCTGGATGCGCTCACACAGCTCGTGGGATGAAGGTGGTGCCTGCCGCTCTTTGTTGCGGAGTTTCCTCTTGGTCCTCACGCATTTTACAGAGACAGAACTCTCTCAAAGGACAGAACTATTCCATTCCTTATGCAACCCTCAGTGTATTGGTTGGTTTGTACTTTGCGAACTATTGGCCTTTCCTTGTCTTAGCCAATGAGTGTAATCTACCATACCCAGAGTATCTTCAAGGCGGCTCTTCAGATTGACTTTTGTCTCCTTTTGGCAGGTCCCTGCCATTCTTGAGTTCATTTCTGGTTCTCTAGTGAGAGATGTTCAGGTTTGCCCCGCGGTTACTTTCCCTGCATTGATGTGTCTCCAGGGATCCATGTTCAGCAGGAACGATCCTTGGAGGCTAGACCTTGGCGCTGAGAGATGGCTCAGCAGCAGAAAGCACATTGCTCTTGCAGAGACCTGGCTTTGGTTCTCTGTACTCCAATTGAGCAGCTCACAAACACCTGTAAGGTCCAGCTCCATGGGAGCCTCCTGCAGGCACCTGCACACACATGTCACAAGCACACATAGACACACATACACATATATAAATAAAAATAAAAAAATTAGAGGCCAAGATATTTATTACTATTATTTTTGAGACAGTGTTTTTTTTATGTGTGTGTGTCATTTGGCTGTACAGGAACTCGCTCTGTGGAGCAGGCTGGCCTCGAACTCAGATCTGCCTGCCTCTGCCTCCTGAGTACTGGGGTTAGACATGAGCCACCACCACCTAGCTAGAGGCTAAGATGCTAACTCTGGGTTTTGAGCTTCTATTGGGCTGTCATTGCTCTTAGATCTCTTTCATGAATTGGGCAAGGAATACATATTTATGTGTACAGTATGTTCCCACACGAACCCTCAAGAACACATAAACATGCAGACACATGCACAGATGTACATGTGGAAAACCATGTTCACACAGTTACCTCTGACTCCAGTCCGCCTTTACGTCTCTTCCCTGTGCTTGTGCCTGGTGAGTCAGCTTCCTGTTCCTGTCACACGCATGTGAGATAACAGCACATAAAGAGACAGTATTTATTTTGGCTCATAATTTGAAAGTTTCAGTGTAAGGCTGTGTGGCTACATTGTCTAAAAAAAAAGACAGTTTCCTATTGTGTAATCCCAGCTGGCCTGAAGCCTCTCTAGCTCTACCTGCCTTTGCCTTCCGCGTGCTGGGGTTAAAGGTTGCACCACCGCATCCAGCCTCACTGCTTTGGGCCTGTGGCAAGCAGTCAGAACTGGTGAGAGTCCATGGGAAACCTCAGAATAGAGAAAGATGAACGTTGGGCTCCATGATCCCTTTCAGGGGTAAGCCCCATCCCCCCAGTGACTGAAAGACGTTCTTATAATGCCATGGACTGAGGAACAACCCTTTAACCATGGGCCTTTGCCGGGTGGGGCACTTATCCAAACCATAGTAATTCTTTTCTCTGACGTTCTGCCTTTACCATTTTCTTCTTTTAAAATGTTTTTAGGTTTATTTATTTTTTGTGTATTTATTTTTGTTCTGCTCGCATGTTTGTATATGTGTGCACCATGGGTATGTCTTCAGAGTCTAGAAGAGGGTGTTGGATTCCCTGGGAGTCGAACCCAGGTCGTCTGCAAGAGCAGCAAGTTGTCTCTCCAGCCTCTCACTGTTTTCTTACACTGACACAGGCCCTTCCATCTTTTTGGCTATAGCCTTGTCTCCTTACCTGCTCTACGCCATCCACCCCCATGTGCAGATACCTTTCTCCTCCTGCACGATCCTCCAGTAGTCCATATTGGCCTGCGGTTACACCTGTTTGTCACTGTCCTCACTCTGCTTGGGCCTGGGCCTGGTGGCTCTCGGACCCTCCAGCCTGGCTTGGCTTGACAGCACCTAGTAGAACCATCCAGGAAGTGAAGGTGGGGAGGAAGAGAAAGATGTTTAATCTTGGAAGAAGTGAATTGATGCCACATGAATGGCTGGATGGATAACGTGGGCCTGGCAAAGCTGAACCTCACGGGTTCCCAGATTTGCTGAGTGTCATGCTATTTTTTTTTTTTTAAACCTGGAAACATCAATTTAGACTGTAAGGCAGGACAGAGGCTGTCCCCCTGCACAGTTAGTTCTCTTACAATTATCTAAAGAATTTCTTTTCCCTCCAGGTTTCATTTTTTGAGGAAGAGCGGAACATATTATCTCGGAGCACGAGCCCTTGGATCCCCCAATTACAGTATGCCTTTCAGGACAAAAATAACCTTTACCTGGTGAGTCTTCACATCTGTCCCCGTGGGACGAGCTGAGGCCCTGATACTCAGATGCCGTGGGTTGAAAGCGCTTCTTGCCGACGTGGTCTGTGACACCACTCACTTATTCAGTCGATTTTCTGACTGGACGTCTCCCGTTCCTCGTTCCAAAGATTAAGAGCTGACCCACTTAGAAACAACCTGCTATACCGCAGCTACGAAGGGCAGCAGTGAAAAGTTATTTAATTGGGAATGGTCTCTAACTGCCTTTAATGGAATCTTGCTTTAATTAAATTAAGTCAATTAATTTAGTTTTTGAGACAATATCTCATTATGTAGATCTGACTGGCCTGGAATTTGCTTCACAGACCAGGCTGGCCTGGAATTCGCAGGGAATCAGTCACTCCTACCTCCCCAGTGCTGAGATTAAAGGCCTCTGCCACCATGCTCATTTCTCACTTTAATTTTTAAAAGCTAAGGTAATAATGCATGGTTAATATAAGAAAAGGCAGCTTGTTCCCTTCTCATGTATGTGTGGAAGCCGGCTGAGTTTATCTCAAAGAAGCAGAGAATAGGCTAGTGGTTGCCAGGTAACTGGGGTGAGGAGAAGCAGAGGAGGGCTGGCTAACGGGTAGACCAGTTAGACTGCTGTGAGTAGCTAGGTGTAAGGGATAAGCTTTGGTGTCCTGTACGGGTGGAGGGCAACTGTCTCTCATACTTATTACACCCTTCATAATAACAAGCAGAAAAGAGGTTGAATGGTCCCAAGACAAAGCAGATGGAAGGTGTTGGAATTTGTTGATTGTTTTGATTTGCTCATTGCACATTGTATGTATTTATTGAAATATACTGTACCCCATGGTTAAGCACAGTTGTTAAGTATAAATTAAAATGTACACCAGTAATCCCCAACCCCATCCTAAAAATACATATACTGGGCCAGTGTGATGGCTCAGCAGGTTGGGTTGCTTGCTGCCAAGGCTAAAGACCTGAGTTTGGTTTCTGGGGCGCCTACAAGATGGAGAGAGAGAAGTAACTCTTGCAAGCTGTGCCCTCTGCTACACACACACACACACACACACACACACTCACACTCACACACTCACAATTCTCTCTCTCTCTCTCTCTCTTACACACACACACACACACACACACACACACACACACTCACACACACACGTGTGGTGCCTGTGTCCACTCAGGTACACACACATAAGCACACACATACACAGATAAAGAAATGTAATTTAAAAAGTTTAAAATTAAAAATGTGTACGCGGAAGAAGTATTAAGTAGAACCATGGTCTTTTGCTTTCTTATCTCTCTGCAGGGAGCAGATGCTAATGGAGATATGTGTCCTTTATGACCTCAACTATGTTTTACTGTGGAAAAATTGAATGCATAGATGTATATACAAATGAAAGGTTTTTTGTTTTGTCTTGTCTTTTCTCTAGTAGTGCCAACACTCAGGGGGCAGAGGCAGGTGGCTCTCTGTGAGTTCCAGGCGAGTCAGTGACACACAGACCTCTTTAATGCTACTACATAGTGCTAGCCTTTATTCTCTTTGGTTTCGGGGATTGAACCAGGCCTTGAGCACGCCAAGCACAGGCTTTTCCACTGAGCTACAACCCTGACCTCCAGTTCAGCATTTGGATGGTGGCATAGTTTTCTCTGGTGTCCGTTTTGGGGCCCGATTTAGGTTCTTAGAGGATTAAGTTCTTAAATGTAGAACGTGTATTCTAGAAACAACCTTTGTTCCTGGAACAGCTCCTGATGCGGGGGCTCTCATGTCACCTTGGGTGGGGATAAGGAGGCCTGTGGAAGGGAGCAGGGAGCTGTTTTTTGTCTTGAATTCCCACAGGGCATTTTTTTTTCTCTTTTGGTGATGTCACTGCGTTTGTTTCTGATGGAGAAGAATCAGTCTATTTGGTTGGTTTCATATGATTGAAGTTCCTCCCTGGCTCCGCCCTGCTCTCTTGGTTTTGCTGGCTTGGCATAAGGTCTGGTTATACACCCAGGTTGGCATACAACTCAAGGGTCCTGTTGCCCTAGCCTTCCCTGTAGAGAGGGCTCCGCTGAGCTTTCTTGTATGGCTGTCCTGTATGTACGTGTTCATGTGGGTGTGTACACTTATGCCAGAGGCCAGGGTTGCGTGTCTACCTCAGTCACTTCCCACTTCACGTATTTTTAAATAGCATCTCACTATATGGTCCTCACTGGCCTGGAGCTCTGTGTGTAGACCAGGCTGGCCTTAAATTTGTAGAGATCCATTTGCTCCTGCCTCCCGAGGGCTGTGTACCACCTAGTTCTACTCTAGTTTTAAGACAGGGTCTCTCACTGGATCTGGGCTTCAAGGATTCTTTCTTCTCCCTGGTGCTAGAGTTAAGCTGTACATGGCTTTCCCCATGAGTTCTGGGAATCTGAATTCAGGTCTTCATGTTTGCACAGCAAGCTCTTTCCTGATAGCCATCTTCCTATCCCCTCCTTAAAAAAAGAGCTCTGTGTATGTGCGCGCGCTTGTGCGCATGTGCATTCTGTGCGCATGCCTGTGGAGGTCAGTGAACAACCTTAGGTTTTATCCACCTCCTTTAGGATAGAATCTCTCATTGACTGGAAGCTCACTAATTAGATTAGGCTAGCTGAACATCAAACCCTGTCTGCCTCCCTAGCTGTGGGATTGCAGGCATGTGCTGCTGTGCCCAGCATCCGACATCCTTTTGTGGGTTCTGGGGATCAAGCTCAGGTCTTTACACTTGCAAGGCAAGTGTTTCTCACCAACTGAGACGTATCCTTAACCCTTATCAACATCTAAAATTGTATCCCAGCCGGGCGGTGGTGGCGCACGCCTTTAATCCCAGCACTCGGAAGGCAGAGGCAGGCGGATCTCTGTGAGTTCGAGACCAGCCTGGTCTACAAGAGCTAGTTCCAGGACAGGCTCCAAAAACCACAGAGAAACCCTGTCTCGAAAAAACCAAAAAAAAAAAAAAAAAATAAAATTGTATCCCAGAATACCAAGGTGTAACAATACACCAACTGAGCCATGTTCCTAACCCTTACCCACATCTGAGGTTGTGTCCCAGACTACTGAGGTTATATGATATAAAGCATATATGAGTTACTTTATTTTTCCAAAGTCAGAAAGTTTCTAAATCCAGAAATGCATTCTACAGTAACACAAAGGGCTTCCTCACTAAAATAATCCCACTGTGTCAACTGAACACTTCTAGAAGTTTAGGGAACAACATTTTATGGCTTGCTCCTTCTGAAGTTGAACACTAATTTGTAATCCCATGGCAGAATAATTGCAGGTGTAGTTTAATTAGTAAAAAACAAAGCAAGATTCTGCCTCTTGTCCTTGGCTTGGCTATCTCTTCTCTCCATCCTCACCTTGGTTTTCACTTGCGCTTTTCTGTGTTAACTTCCTTGGCATACATCGTGTCTTCCCCCAGGTCTTCCACATTGTGCTACAACAACGTCATCCTGCTGTCAGAACCCCATCTCTCCTCCTGATGCCCTCTGGGTAGATTCAGGCTAGCCACATGATTGTTTACCAGGCCTTAAGCCCGTCCCTCCAAGTGTCTCTTTCATTTTACCTTCATCACAGGACTAACCCTAACTCCCAACCCTCTAACCTCTAACCTCTAACCTCTAACCTCTAACCCTATTCTTTCTTTTTCACCTTGCTTCTCAGCTCCCTGCTCCTTCTTTTTCTATTGGTCTGACCATCCTCTATTTCTCTCTCTGGGCTGGGATCAGATGTTCTTTCCCGAATCTCCTTCTGGGCCTTCTGCCCCTGGGATGGGGGACCATCTGTTATGTAGCCTGCGCCCCCATACCCATGAGTCAGGTGAGTCTCTTGCACTAGTCTCCTTCCTAATGGGTGCAATTATGTTTTGATGCTCCTGATAGATGTTTATTAAGTAAATGCCTAAGGTATATTCACTGGATGAATGATTGATTCCACTGAATTCAGATTTACGTACAGATTTACCCAAATCATTTTATGTTAGCAGCTGGAATTTAGAATAAAGTATGCAATTCAAGATAAACCTACGTGAGTTCCCCCCCCCCCCAGATTTGGAGTACTGTGAGAGGAAGTTGAGTTTGAGATGTCTTGAATTTTGATGCTTAAAACATTCTTATTTAAAGTGACACTGATTTCTACAAAATTGTTTCACAATTCACCATTTGCTGTATAGTGTCTGGATTTTTTTGTGAACCTTTCATGCTGAGGGGCTTCTTCAGGCTGTCCTGGCTCTCAAATTGAACTCAAAGCTATGAACCTCTTTTCTGTTTTGTTTACATTTTCTTCTCTCTATTCATCCCAAATGATCTTTCCCCCAGTTGCATATTGAGAGATATTAGTTGTGGTAATAAAGGGAGCCCAACAGTTCGTGGTTGGGACTTGCTTGGTTGTATGCATTAGTTTAGAGCCCAGGTTCCTTCTATATTGTGGCTCTTCCGCCTCTTAGGAGGCTGTCTTTCATGGGATTGCCGTTGATATCTTTGTTCCATCTGGATGGTAAGAGAAGAGAGAAATTTAGAGAAGGAAAGTTTCCTCCACACAGAATTATGTGTGAAATTATTTTCTCTCGTGCTCTCTTAGCCAGAATTTAGACTGAATATCCCCGCTGCTCAGGAGGGACAACATGGACACATGCTGTCTAGCTGCTAAAATCCTTACTGACGATTTTTCATTTCTGTAACCAGATTAATGTGGGAAACTATTTAAAGAGAAAGAATTTATTACAGCCCACAGTTTTAGGTTCTCAGTCCATCATGGCAGGGAGGGTATGGTCGAGAAGGGCAGCTTTTTTTTTTTTTTTTTTTGTTTTTTTTTTTGAGACATGGTTTCTCTGTGGTTTTGGAGCCTGTCCTAAAACTAGCTCTTGTAGACCAGGCTGGTCTCGAAGTCACAGAGATCCACCTGCCTCTGCCTCCCAAGTACTGGGATTAAAGGCGTGTGCCACCACCGCCCTGCTAAGGGCAGCTTATTATGGCTGCCAGGAAGCAGTGAAAGAGGGAGAGAACACCTGTGCCTCTGGCCTGCCTCCCTCCTTCCTTCCATCGGGACCTCCCCGCACTGTAGGGTACCATCACTCCTCTTCAGCTCTGCTTCTTTAGTTCTCCCTGGAAACACATCCAGACATACCCAGACATTGTTGGGCGTTCTCCCAGATGCTTCTCAGTCCCATTAGTTAGGCAGAAACGTCTGACCGTCGCACTATGGAAGAATGGGAGGGTGGGTCTGGGGAGCAGTCAGCAGTCCTCGGGCTCCTAGCTCCACGTTCTGCATTCACTTTCATAGTGCTGTATGCCTGTATCCAGAATGACTCCTGACGGAATTCTGGCTTTGTTGTGCGGTTTGAGGTTAGCTTTTCATATTCTCTCAGTTTTCAATCCACACCTGTGCAATTTTGTGGCCAGCATTTCCTTTCTATGTAGGAACTATTTGGAAATGAGCTGTTTGCGCCACTGGCCCCAGGGTCTTTGGGGACGTCAGCATCTGTTTCCACCTTGAGCCAGGGGGGAGTTAATGAAGGCCTCACCATTGTTTACGCTAGTACGACAGCAGCTTACGATAGCTTTGACAGTGAGACGTGTGCTGTTTTAATCTCTTGGCTAGGATTATCTGAGTTTCAGGCGTGTGTTTGCATGTTATTGCTCTGGAAGCCAGGGTTTAGGAGGCTGCTGCCCATCAGAACAGTCTCACTTTGATGCTGTTCCTCGTTGGGTCTCTGCAAGTCCTTGTCCTTTTCAGCTTGGGTTTTCTCATTGGTGAATAAGATAGTAATTCCTCCTTTTGGCTCAGATTCAAGTGCCTGCATGTGTTATAGCTGTCGGGTTCTTTGCATTTGAAACAGTTGTTCTGTGTCCAGGTCTTGAGACCTATTTCAAGAGACTGCACCCAGAGTTTTGTCCTTTTTAGGAGCCACAAACTGAGCCTGGCCCCGGTTTGTCTCCACTGCCGGAGTCTCGGATTCAGGAGGTCCGACTGGGGTGCATGACCGTGTGCTGCTGCTGGTTAGCAGCATTGCCCTGGGAACTGTCGCCTTACTGCTATAGGCCCTGGTTTCCGTCTGCTCCTTTCTCTACCTACCCGGTAACATAATGTATGCATGAGACATCTCGTTCTTGGAGGCCCAGGAGTCGGCCCCTCCCCTCTTGGCTGTTGGCCTTGGGGCCTCTGGGGCTCCACAGTTCTAAGTGTTTCCTTTGAACTGACCCTCCCTTTTGTCTTGTTACCTGCTCTAACTCACGTCTCCAGTTACTTGGTCAGATTTACTGTTTCTTGCCCAGTGTGATCAGTGCTCTAAAAGTTTTTTTTTTTTTTTCCCCCTCTGGGTAGCCTTGGCTGTCTTGGACCTTGCTCGGTAGATCAGGTTGTCCTCAAATTCAGAGATTGGGCTGCCTCTCAAATGCTAGGTGATTTTTTTTTTCTTTTAAAATACATGGCGGGGGGCTGGAGAGATGGCTCAGAGGTTGAGAGCATTGTCTGCTCTTCTAAAGGTCCTGAGTTCAATTCCTGGCAACCACATGGTGGCTCACAACCATCTGTAATGAGATCTGGTGCCCTCTTCTGACCTACAGATATACACACAGACAGAATATTGTATACATAATAAATAAATAAATATAAAAAAATAAAATAAAATACATGGCGGAATCAGGCTAGAATCCAGACTCTCAGAGATAAAGGCCTTCTCTCATCTTCTAGATGTTACCTTGCCCTTCCAGAAAAGTAAAAAAAAAAAAAAAAGGTCCCTGTCAGGGGTCACCTTGTTTAGAGGATTCCCACCCTCCTCCCCATGACAAAGCTCAGAAACACTGGAAGAGCACACCACCATTACATTTTGTCGTGGTGCACAGTGAGTGTAAGCATTTCAAGGTGACGTTTCCGAGAGGTGGCTTGCACAGTTTCTCTTCTGATGCTTGGTGCATTTGCTAATGCTAAATCAAGGTACCGGAGACAGGGAAGTCTACAAGGACTCGGTGGTTTTGGCTCACGGCTCTCGAGGCTGGGAACTCCAGGAAAGTATCATCGGCATCAGGTTGGCATCTGGCCATTTTTCTTACATGACAGCATGGTGGAGAGTGTCACATGCTAAGACAGTCTCCATGTGACACTCCTTATAAAGCCACTAACGCTATCTTCATACTTACACACAGTCTAATCCTAGTTACCTTCCAAAGACCCCATCTCCAGATAGCATCATCATATAAATTTGGAGTTAAATAGCCAATGTGGAAACATTTTTCCCCTATGCATATTTATGTTTGTGTATGTGTGGGCATACATACATGTGGTTGTATGTTCACATGTGTGTGCATACATGTGGATGTCCAAGGGTGATGTGGGGAATCTTCCTTGATTGAGACAAGGTCGTTCACTTGAACGCAGAGTTTGCCGGCTTGCTCTGTGGATCGCTTGTCTCTGCCTTGCAAGTGTTGGAATTACGTAGGCCCTGCCACTCCTACCTACTATTTCCATGGCTTTTGGGGTATCTAAACTAGTCCTCCTGTGAACCACGAGCGCTTTACCCACTCCCAGTGCTTTATGCCATCTCCCCAGCCCCATCATATGAACTCTGTGTGTGTGTGTGTGTGCCGTGTGTACCCGGACATACTTGGAGTGGTCAGGGAGTCAGTTCTCCCCTTCCACCATGTGGACTCCAGGGAATGAACTCAGGTCCTCAGACTAGGTGCCAAGTGCACTGTCTCACTAAACCCAACATGTGGACCTTTGAGGACACATTCAGACTTTAAGAATACTAAATAACGAATAGTCATACCCTCCTACCCATAAGCACACACGTGCACACAGACACGTACACACACACAGACACATACACACACACACACACACACACACACACACACACACACACATTTGTCCTTTTTTTTGACTTCAGCACAATGAGTGGAAATTGCCACTGCAGTCCTTAGAGTATAGAAGCAAAACCCAACAGTGAAGCATCCGTGCCTTCCCAACCGAACATGTGTAAAATCGGCCCTTAATTAGCGTTTGCAGCACTGCCACAGAAGGGTCTGTCTCTGCTGGCCAGAAAGTCTTTGCTTTGAAAGAACAAGTCCTTCGTAGCTCCAAGTGGGCTAGTCTTCAGATGCTGTCGTCTCTGCCACCAGGGCCACACTGTTTAGGCCTGTTTTGCTGGAGGGCTCTTTCTCCCTGTCTCATCTCCTTGCTTTTGATTGCTGTGTTTTGGTGATTTCCCCTTTTGGATATGCCTATTCTCTGTGTTGGAGATGTCTCTGGTCCATGCAAGGGTAGAAGATCGTTATTTCAATGCCAGTGGTCTGGCTGTTTTCCAGCCCTTTATTGTCTGTGATCTTGTCTTGATACTCAGAAGGCCTTCGTGTCGTCATTGTAGAAAATGTAAGCAGAAGTGATGGCTGCATTAAAGCCAAGGTCCATCCAAGGGCACAATGCTGCAGAAACTTTGTGTATGGCTGCATTAGGAAACTGAATTGGTTGTGCAGCATCTCAGTAATGGACCCAGTGCAGTGCTGGGTGAACAGCATCAGAACCTCTCCCTAAAGGTGCACGCCCTCAGCTGGAGAGGTGGCTCAGCCGGAGAGGTGGCTCAGCTGGAGAGAGGACATTCGCCCTGCAAACCTGATGACTTGATTTTGATCCCTGGAAACCATGTAAATTTGGGGTCCTCTTCAGACCTACTACAGTGCTATCCTCTGACCTTTACATGTACTCCGAGGCAGGAGGATTACAGGTTTGAGGTTAAGAGTGGCACCCTGTCTCAGAACAATGCAGATCCGTGGGGCTTGAGCACTCATACCTAAAGTTAGTCTCTGGAATTTATATTTTAGCAAACTTCCTGAGTGGTTGGAATGAAAGGGAGAAAATAATTTTTTACCCTGATTTTTCTTATTACCATTATAATAATTATTTAATTATTTTTCATTTCACTCGAATTGCCATGTCTATGAAGACACAGGGATTTTTTATTTTTAGTCCTTTTCATCCCTGATATTTAGAGCACTAGCACATAATAAGCTTTCAAATATGATGGATGGATGTGTCTTATAAAAATATTTTGTATGTGTGTGCGTACTATGACACATACATGGAGGTCAAAGGACAACTTGGAGGCGTCCGTTTTCTCTACCGCGTGGTCTTAGGAATCAAACTCAGGTTGTCAAGCGTGGTGGCACATGTTTTTACCTGCTGAGCCATCTATCTGTCAATTTTTACAAAGTGTTCCTCCTAGTGACCCCGGTGGGCAAGCAGACTAGGAAAACCCTCCATAGAGGGTTTATAGCCTTCCTGGGCTAGCTGCTGCATTTTGGGAGTGATGGGCAGATCCGAGCATCACCAGCTCTCTCTGAGGAGCAGGGTTGGGGACAGAGACGCAGGGGCAACTTGTGGACCCCGGAACAGCACGGGAACCGAGAACATGGGGACAGAGAATGCCGGGACAGAGACGCAGAGGCAGCCTGTGGACTCCGGAACAACACCGGTGGTGACCTTGTTCTTCATTAGTTTGTAGTGTTCTCTTGTCCTTGTCTCTGGGTCACAGCCAGTCTTGAGGACTTTGATAGCGTCTTGGCCTGGCACCATCTTTCACAGTCCCCAGGTGTTTCTGAAAGACCCCAAATCCCCCTTTTTTTAAATCATCTCTTTAAGTTCAACAGCATGGTGAACCAATTAAACTTAGGTTGCACCCCCATAAACTGCCTCTCCCGTGGGCTCCGCGTAGTCCACATGAGACCTGTACTCCACAGTGTAGGTATGGACTGTGGAGAAGGTCTCGGGCTCCTCAAGGTGACTGAGTGCCCAGAGCAGGTCTGTGTTGTGCAGCTGGAGATGGTGGTATGTTCACTGGGAGCGTGCTGGTTCCCGGGTTTGATTAGACTCCCTGATAAAGCTCCGTCCTATTCAGATGCTGACATTTAGGGTGTCTATTTTGGCCCTGAGCTGAAGAGCGTCCAGGCTAGCAGCTGTTGTAATTTTTGTGGCTTGTTTTCTCAGTCAGTCCTGGCTTCTGAAGACATGAGAGGTCCCTTGATTCTCAGAAAAGACGCATCTAGTTTGGGTGGACATCTTGCACAGAGGAGTGAGGAACGAGCGTGCATCTTGCTCCCTTTGCAAGAAATGCTGATTTTCTGAAACTCTCTGCTGGTCCCTACCTAATAGAGTCTTCAGGAGGTGACGCTAAATACTAAGTAGAGTTGACAAGTGAGCTCACCAAAGTTGCCAACAGTTGCTGTAGTTTTTTTTTTTTTTAAATATTGATTTATTTATTATGTATACAATATTCTGTCTGTGTGTATGGCCACAAGAGGGCACCAGACCCCATTACAGATGGTTGTGAGCCACCATGTGGTTGCTGGGAATTGAACTCAGGACCTTTGGAAGAGCAGGCAATGCTCTTAACCTCTGAGCCATCTCTCCAGCCCTGTAGTTTTGACTTTCTCGGCCTTAAACTTAGAAGCCATTCTGGCTCTCACATAACAGAGCCCGAAGAAGTCTGTAACAGCGGTGTGTCATCATAAATATGCATTCTTCTTATTTTAAACCATCTGCGTTCTGGAAGTATGAGCGCGCCTGCTATTATCTGTGCGTTTCCTCTTGTTGTTTAAGACCCTTTTAATGGCAATATATATTTAAAGCAGACTTACAATTAGCATTCACCCACATCCCCAGGCCTGTAGAGAACCAGGTTGGGATGAGTGGGTGAGCTCTAGCAAGCCAGGTGGCTGCTATGGGCTCCTCTAAGGCTGAGGTGAGTAGCTGACGTCATCGTCGCAGCTGTGAATTTGGAGGAACGAGTTTTACCCCGTCTAGGTGTTGTATGTGTTGGTGAATCAGTTTGCTCTGAGCAACTGTGGTACAGAATGGCATCTTGCTCTCCCAGGGTGGTTGTCCACTGTGTGCATAGCGTAAGATGGCATCTCGCTCTCCCAGGGCGGTTGCCCCCTGTGTGCAAAGCATAAGAAACCATGTGAACGGCTCGGTCTCAGGGCTATGAGAGGATGTGCAAGTCCCTTCCCCAGAGCCTGATGCTGGGTGGTCTTCCTGTAGTCTTTAGGAGGACCAGCCTGGGGCCTCTGGGGACCTGTGCAGAGGCTCTCCATCTGACTTGTTCTAGTTAGTGCTCAGTTGCTGTGAGAAACACCACAAACCAAAAGCACCTGGGGGAGGAAAAGGTTTATCTCATCCATTGCTTCCAGGTCAGAGTCCACCACTGAGGGGAGCTGAAGCAGCAATGATGCTGCTCTCAGGCTGACATCCAGCTGCCTTCCTTCCACAACCCAGGCCTGCTTGCTTAGGGATGGTTCCTCCCACAGTAGCTGCGAATCAAGAAAATGCCCCACTGACATGCCCCCCAGCCATGGGTGAGACGTGATGGAGGTGTGGTGGGGTAATCCCTCAGCTGAGGGTCCCTCTTCCCATGGCTAGCCATCACATCTGCCTACAGCTGTTTTCTAAGACTACAGGAATGACAAACAGCATTTGGGGAGGGTAACAGTTTACATCCCAGAACTAGGATCCAGTGTGTGGTAGGTCTATTGCTTTTGTCATTGCTGTGACTAGATACTTGGCAAACAGTAACTGGAGGAAGAAAGGCTTTATTTCAGCTTTACTGTCTGTCATGGTGGGGAAGGCAGGGCAGGGGAGGGGTGGGGGCCAGGAATGGAGAGATGAACCCAGGTGCTCAGGCATTTTCATTTTCTGCAGTCCAGGACCCCAGCCCATGGGGTGGTGCTGCCCACATTCAAGAAGGCTCTTCCCTCTTCAGTTAAACCTTTCTGGAAACTCCCTCACAACCCCTCCCCCGCCCCCCAGGTGTGTTTCCATGGTGATCCTAAGTGCAGTCAAGTTGACAGTTAAGATGAACCATCACCGAGGATTTAGTATTTTTTGACAGAATGCATTTTAAAAACATCCTTTCTGGAAAGAATTGGACACAAGCTGGTACTGGTCAACAAGATGGGCAATAGAGCAAAGGGCAGGGGAACCCCTAGGAGAACAGTTGCCCTCAAGTGGTCCTAGCTTTTCACCAGCCAGAAAGAACCACACAGAGAGGGGAGGGAAGAATGGATCTCAAGTTGGCTCCAGGCACCGAGCCAGGTGCTTTCCTCAGGCAGTGTTGCAAGGGGATTAGTCTTATCTGGGGTGTTCAGGGAACACCGGAAAAGGTTGAGAAGTGAAGTCACCAGGTGAGTCAGACCAAGGTGACTGGCCTTCAGGCCATTTTTTCTTTTTTTTAGATTTATTTATTTATTTTGTATACAGTGTTCTGCCTGCGTGTATGCCTACAGGCCAAGAGGGCACCAGATCTCATTACAGATGGTTGTGAGCCACCATGTGGCTGCTGGGAATTGAACTCAGGACCTCTGGAAGAGCAGTCAGTGCTCTTAACCTCTGAGCCATCTCTCCAGCCCATGACTCAGGAATTTTTACATCTGTTCATCATAAGAAAAGATGAAGGGGGGTTGGGGACTTAGCAAAGTGGGTAAAATGTGCATTGATGATTTTCACTTCCCTGGGGTGGAATTTTTCTTTCATTTAAAAATTTTTTTTTTGAGACAGGATGTCCCTGTACAGCCCTGGCTGTCCTGGAACTTGCTCTGTAGGCTGGCCTTGAACACAGAGATCCATTTGCTTCTACCTCCCGAGTGCCAGGATTAAAGGCTTGTGCCACCCTTGCTGACCTCCTTTCTAATCAAGCATTTTAGCTATATATTCTGATTTATTTTTTATATACATCAAAAATATATTCTTTCTGATTGAAGAGGTGGGTTATTCTCTATCCTGTACAGAATGTCGCTTTCTGTGGTATGAACAGCTTTCCCCTGACATGAATAACTGGAATTGTGTGTTTTTAGTATCTAAGTCATAGCACAGAATTTAGAGGTATCATAATTTAATTGGCCCCTTATGGATGGGCATTTGTATGGTTTTCAAGTATAATTTCCCTTGTTATAAACTACCCAGTAGAGAACCTATTTACTTATCTATCTTTTATCTATGAATTGTAAGTACCAATAAAGTAAATTGTTTAGAGCGGAATAGCTAGGTCAAGGGGTATCTATTCATTGTTAAATTTTTAATAGAGATCATCAGCTGCCTTCCACACTGACTGTAAAGGGGAAGAAAGATTGTATTGCCTTTGCTCCACGGCTCCTATACTCTGCCGTGTGCTGAGGGGAATGCAAAATGAATGTTAGCACGTTTGCTGCCCTCCAGGAATATCCGTGTGTGTGCGGTACCTGATCCTGGGGAATGTCTGGGGTGTCAGCGTGGGCGGGCGTGGGAGGAGGTGGATTTAATTCAACTTCTCAGGCTTGCCTTGCAAGCATCACGCACGGTGTCTGGCTGTTCTTGAATCCTCTTCATTCTCCTGGGTCACGTATGCCAAAGACCTTACCCTACATCTTAGGGTACGTGCCACACATCCCCTTCACTTCCCAGAGTCTTCGTGATTACATCATTGTTAGGTGTTGTTCAAGGGTTCAGTTGAGGTGTTCCCTATGTGGAGTGTGTGAAAAATGAATAACTTTGCCATTCTCTGCAGGTCATGGAATATCAGCCTGGAGGGGATTTATTGTCACTTCTGAATAGATATGAGGACCAATTAGATGAAAATATGATTCAGTTTTACCTTGCTGAGCTGATTTTGGCTGTTCACAGCCTGCATCAGATGGGATATGTGCATCGGTAAGTGGGACCCCAGGAGCATACTGAGAACTTTTCTGAGTCACACACCAGTCCCTACGGGGTCAGAAGAAATCGTCATTTAGCCAGCCTGGCCTGTGATTGGCTAAAAGCTTTCTAAAATGTCTGGCGTCTTAGCACGCCCATTCAGCCATGGAACAGAGCTAGGCCTGCAATGTGCCTGCTTTGCTAGTAAGATGTGGCTGTCAGATGTAGTCAGTAGCATTAAAAACTCCTTTTTTTGGGGGGTTTATAGCAAAAACCCCTTTTGGATTTTTTTTTTCTGACTGGTAGAGGAACTGGCACATATCCTGGGAACAAAACACGGTAATTAACAAAAGCTGTTCATCAAAGCCAGGCGGTGGTGGTGCACACCTGTAATTCAGATGGTTTTAATTTGAAACTTTACCTTCACGGCTCTTGTGTCTTGGTTGCTTGAAGTGATCTGGTCTCGTGGACTCTTCTTTCACTAATGGATCAATATATTGAGGGAGTCATACTTTGATGGTGTTTTATGGGGGGTCTGGTAACTGGGAGGTGGGGCTGAGTTGTGTTCTTGTTGATGAGACGTGACCTGATGGTACCCACTGGGTTCCGCCTCCTTCAGGTTCCACTGTCTCTCTGCTGTGTCATGCTGAGGTTGCACGCTTTTTACCGCCAGCGTTAGTAAGTTGCAAAGATGTCCTACAGAAGTCTCTGTCCTCAGGAGTCTCTCCACATCCTTACTTCACCTCAGAATGGAGTAGAGATAGCAGATACAGATCATAGATATACAATTGTGGGGATGCAGAATTTGGGATACCATAGGACCTTGGGTTAGGTCTTTAGGTTTTTTGGTCTTTGTTTTTGAAATATAAAAATGTGAGCCTCTAGTAGAAATAACCCATCTCAAGCTTCACGTTTGCTTTTTCTCCCTCCCTTTTAAGAAAATTAAATTTATCTTTCAAGATGGGTGCTAATCATTCCTATCTACCAGTAGGGAAGGTCTGCATAGCATAACACATAAACTAAGGTTTTTAGGTGAAGTGTGACCTGAGGTTGGTAACTGCTTGTTGGTTGACACAAAGGCAGCGCTAATTAAGGCCTTGACTTTCTTACAGAGACATCAAACCTGAGAACATCCTCATTGACCGCACGGGACACATCAAGCTGGTGGATTTTGGATCAGCTGCTAAAATGAACTCAAATAAGGTGATTAGAAAGTGGCAGGAGCTAGCTCAGGGGTCGCACTGAAGAGCACTCTGTGGCGCTCGAGAACCTGGCAGATGTTAGGGTACAGTGGTGGACAGCATTTTGGGTCCTCATCTGTCAGTGTTTGACTCTTGTAGGGGGTGGGGCAGGGGTCAGGGTGCAGAGATGGTTCCCAGACAGTGATGCCCAAGGTACCTGCTCATACCTTGCCAAATGTCTATATGAGTATTCACAAAAAAAAGGAAAATGTTAATTTTATTTCCCCTTACCTTTTACAGAGACTGTTTTCTGTTATATCACTTTGGTTTACTTTAAAATATGTTGATGATACATGACCTTCTTTTTCTTAAATGCTCTCCACGTGCAGAAAAATTAAAATTAGTCACTAGAGAATTTGAATTAAGCATCCTGTAGTGTCAAGAACTGATGTTCAAAATGACATTTTCAAGTCTTGGACTTTTGGTAAAAATGAAATTGTGTTCCACACGCTGATTAGGAAGCCAGGAGAGGAGCAGATCCACACGGAGCCTACTCTGAAGGAAGGTGATAAAGTTACAGAGGAGGATGTAAAATCCTCTAATCCAGTTGACTAACACGTGAATTCCAAGGTCGGCTGGAGAAAGGGTCCTTCTGAGGGAAGCGTCGCTGGCTTAAGCGGTTAGCCTGATTTCACCACTGAACCACTCGGTGACTGGGGCAAATCCTGGGGAGCTCGGCAGTTCATCCTTTCTGTCAAAGACACAGATTCTACTTAAAATGCTAAAGTCGGAGCCTGGAGAAAGCGCTCCTCAGAATGTCTCCCAGGTCTGAGCCTTAAGTCCTTTATATGAAGGACAATATGTAAAATTACTTTTTCATCCCCAGATTCCTCTGGGAAAGGTGGATATTATTAGGTTGATATTAGGAAAAGGCTTAGAGCTGTGTTAGTTCTGTGCACTTTGGAATCTGGCCTGTGTGCTCTGCAGCCCTGAGAACTTCTTGAGGCAACTTACTTGGCATTTAGGCTGTGAGAGGAACAGGATCTCGGTGCAGTCCCAACTCAGCTCCAGCACTACTTTCTCCCCTTTACAAAAAGATTTATTATTAGTTTTGTTTGTGTGTCTGTGTCATTGTGAATGCGTGTCACATGTGTGTATGCCTGAGGAGGCCCAAAGAGGGCGACAGAGTACCCAAAGCTGAAGTTACTGGGCGTCCTGAGCTGCCTGGTATAGGTGCGGGGAAGGGAGGGGTCAAACTTGGGTCCTCCAGAAGAGCAGCAAAGGCTAACAGTGGAGCCATCTCTCCAGCCCCACAGGCGATATTCTTATAATTTATTCATTTAATCATCATATTAAGAATTGCGTAATCAGGGGCTGGTGAGATGGTTCTGTATGTTAAGGCACACACTGTCAGCTGATGAACTGAGCTTGATCCTTGGGCACACATGGAAGAAGGAAGAACACTCAGCTCACTCGCAAGATTGTCCTCTGACCTCCACATGTGCGTGATGGCGTGTGCGCGCGCACATACACACACACACACACACTAAATTAATAAAAATCATAGAAAAATAAAAATAGAATTATATATATAACTTTATTTATATATAAATTTATATAATTTATACAAAAATTTAAAAGAATTATAAAATCAAATCATTTTATATTTTAAACTCCAAAATAAAGGGCATTAAGAATTTTTGGAAAAAACTTCAGGAAGCATTTTATTTTCTATGTTTATTAAAAGATCCGTATATAATACTTAAAAAAAAATTAGCCAGATGGTGGTGTCGCACGCCTTTATTCCCAGCCTTTGGGAGGCAGAGGCAGGTGGATCTCTGAATCTGAAGCCAGCCTGGTCTACAGAGTGAGTTTCAGGGCAGCCATAGCAACACAGAGAAATCCTGTCTTGTAAACCACCCACCCTTAAAAGAAAATAAATACAAAATAAAAACGAATGGGTGCTGAGGGTCTAGCTCAGCTATAGAGAATTCTCTTTGCATGGGATGAGTCATTGAGTTTCTTCCTTCCCACCCAAAGTCATGTATAACCCAGAAACAGATATGAAAGCTCAGACATTGAATTTAATGGAGTAATATACAGAGGATAAATTAAATAGCATAAAACTTTTGTGGGGTTCAGAAACTCACCAACTGTATTAGTGACATTAATAAACTAATGTGCTTTGAAAAGAGTTTATAGTCTGTCAGTGTCACCTCTCACCATTGCCTTTTAGGTTTGGGGAGTTGTGCTGTGCACTGGATGTTTAACTAGATCTTTGATCTCTACCCACGAGATCCAACTACCACCCTCTGCTCAGTTATGACAGCCCCAAGTGTCTCCGGCACTCCCAGAGTACCCTAGGGTGGAAGGAGAAGAGCACCCTGGGTTGAGAATGGCAACCGTAGATTGAAAAGCACCAGAGAAATAATTAGAGTTGGCAATATGTGTCTGCAGTGAGAAAAGCCCGTGGGAAAAAGTAGATGATGATTTATCACATCTGCTCCGTAGATACAGAGCAGTGGAGAGAAGGCCCTGGGCTGGGAATGACGGCTTATGCTTTAATGCCAGTACCCAGGAAGCAGACGCAGAAGGATCTCTGTGAGTTAGAGATCATCCTGGTCTACATAGTGAGTGCTTGTCAACACACACACACACACACACACACACACACACACACACACACACACACCTCCCTGACTGTGACGACGCTGGAGTCACTCTCGTTAGAGCTTTCTTCATTTCAAGTCTTCATCTTTTTTTTTTTTTTGAGACAGGGTTTCTCTGTGGTTTTGGAGCCTGTCCTCGAACTAGCTCTTGTAGACCAGGCTGGTCTCGAACTCACAGAGATCTGCCTGCCTCAGCCTCCCGAGTGCTGGGATTAAAGGCGTGCGCCACCACCGCCCGGCCCCAAGTCTTCATCTTGTAGTGCTTCAAATCGCCTTGAGTTCTAATTGTAGCAGCCTTCTCCCCAGGCGGGAGCCACCTGGGTGCATTTGGCCAAGGAGTGCTCCGACACACTGGAGAGCCTGTGTTCTCCTCCCCGTGCTTTTCGGGCCAGAGTGCGAAAAGCAGATGAGGACAAATTTAACAAGTTTTTAGTTTTTAATTTCTGTGTGCATATGTGTGAGTGTCTGTGTGTGTGTTTGTGTGCACGCGTGTGCACACATGCACGCATGCAGAAGAATGTGTGTACGTGTAAGAGTGTGTGTGCATGCGGAAGTTAGGATAACCTCCAGCGCCACTCAGTGTCTTCCTTGTTTGATCTGGGATTTGTGGGTTCCTGGGGACTCTGCCCTGCATTTCATGGTAGCAGGTGCATGACCGTGCGTGGATTCTGGACCTGGAATTCTGGCTCTTCGGCTTACAGTGCAAGCGCTATACCCACCAGTCTCCCCAGCCCCTTTAGTCGTGTTTGAAATGTAAAGGTCTTTTTATCACAGAAGAACAGCAGTTCACAATCCAGATGAAGTGTGGGTATAGGGTTAGATATTATTTCATCTTTTTGATTAATCGTGAGCAGACAGCAGAATGTGTGTGTGTTGGACAGACATAGGTTCTCCTTGTTTTCTGTACTGTAGAAATACAGTCTGGGCTGTGGAGATGGCTCATTTGGTAAAGTGCCTGTCTGGTCGGCATGAGACCTTGAGCTCAATCCCACGTGAAACTGTAGAGCTGGGTAGGCCGGGACAGATAGCTCCCTGGGGTCAGTTGGTCAGCCAGCCTGGTTGAAGCAGTGAGCTCCAGGTTCAGTGAGAGAAGCCATCTCAAAAATCAAGGCGGAGGGCTGGCAAAATGTCTCGGCAGGTAAAGGTGTTTGCCACCATATCTGAATTCTATCCCTAGAGTCCACTTGGGGAAAGGAGAGCACTGCAGGTTGTCTGTCATATGACCTCCACACCCTCATGTAGTGAGGAGCTGCGGGCCGTTTCCGCCTCCCAGCTCCTGGCCACAGGCCATCGGCTAGCTTTACCCAAAATAATACACGGAAACTGTATTCTTTTAAACACTGCCTGGCCCATTAGTTCCAGCCTCTTATTGGCTAAATCTCACATCTTGATTAACCCATTTCTAATAATCTGTGTAGCACCACAAGGTGGTGGTTTACCAGGAAGGATCTTAACCTGCATCCATCTTGGAGAGGAGAGCTATAGCGTCTGCCTCATTGCCTTCTTCCCAGTATTCTGTTCTGTTTACTCTGCCTACCTAGTTTTCTGTCCTATCAAAGGGCCAAGGCAGTTTCTTTATTAACCAATGAAAG
>NC_022010.1:5842528-5843671 GCF_000317375.1 Microtus ochrogaster
AAGGAAGTGGCCGCTTTTTTAAAGGGAGAGAGACCACGCCCCAATGGGCGGGTATCTCAGCGGCTATAGGCTGGAGGAGCGGAAGGACCTCCCGCAACACATTGCATTTTGGAATATTTGTGAGATTTCCATGAGGTGAGTTTTTTTTTTTCCCCATTCCTGTTGTCTTTATTTCAAGTTTCTTACTCAAAAGGTAGCTTTAGTGTGTTTTACCATTGTCAGCAGGACCATGTGCCTAGTGACCTCAGGACCCTCGGTGTGACTTGTGCCCACCTCCCTAATTAGAATCTCAGAGAAGGGCCAACAGCTGACCCGTCTCTTCTGGCTCTCGGGAAACTAGTTATGAAGGTTTGTCAGGAAAGTGGAGCCTGTGTCCCAGTCACCTCTTAGGGGCTGGAGACCCAGAGCAAAGACTGCTCCGTTCCTGTAATTCCTGTCCTCTCTCTTGTATATTTACACACACACACACACACACGCACGCACGCATGCACGCACTCGCGCGCACATAATATAGACATACAGAATCGTCCTGTGTCTCTGCCCTCTCTTATCTCTCCACCCCCTATGTCAGGCCTACACTCTGCTAATGTAGATTTCCCTAAAGCCAGAACTTTAATGAAAATAAACACCTACTTCCATGCACGTTTGTGTGTGTGTGTGTGTGTTTGTGTACATACTAGAAGGGAAAGTTGTTTAAATAGTTTCACATTTCAGCCTTTTATGGTGGTGGTTTGAGAAGAAGACGAGAATAGTTTCACTTCCATATTTGACTTTAAATATTTATTTAAAAATACTGTTTATGTGTGTGGTGATGAGCATATGTTAGTGCAGTTCCTGCAGAGTCAGGGAGAGGGCGCTGGATTCCCCCAGAGCTCGGTTACAGGTGGTTGTGAGCCTCCTGATGTGGGGTGCTAGAAATCAAACTTGGATTCTCTGCAGGATCATCACGTGTTCTTAAGCCATGAAGCCGTCTCTCCAGCTCCCTATATAGCTTGTCTGTCTGTCTGTCTGTCTGTCTACCTATCATTCTATCTATCTATCTATCTATCTATCTATCTATCTGTCTGTCTGTCTGTCTGTCTGTCTGTCTGTCTGTCTGTCTGTCTGTCTATCTATCTATCTATCTATCTATCTATCTATCTA
>NC_022010.1:5843771-5860581 GCF_000317375.1 Microtus ochrogaster
TCTGTCTGTCTGTCTATCTATCTATCTATCTATCTATCTATCTATCTATCTATCCATCCATCTATCTATCTATCTATCCATCATCTTTCTCATCTCTATCTTTGTTTTTTGTTTTTGAGTGTACCTGAGCCTATCCTGGCACTCACTCTGTAGACCAGGCTGGCCTCGAACTCAGAGATCCACCTGCTTCTGCCTCCCAAGTGCTGGGATTAAAGACGTGTACCACCACTGCCCAGCCATTTTATTTTTAAAAGAATCTGCTGAATTTTTCAGTTACTTTGCTTCTCTCCCTTTCCCTTCCTCCCTTTTTTTCTTTCCTTTTCTTCCTAAAATACAGCAGACATTCCCACCCCTGTTCTTTGGTCTCTTGCTGCCCCGGTTTTAATTTCTCTGTCAGTAGAATGAGGGCTGCGCTAAAGCTGAGGAGTCTCTGTTAGGCGGCGCCCTTTGTGGGCCCCTGGGATGCCTAGGTCACTTTGATTATCTCACCCAGATTGAGTGCTGAGTTTCGTTCAGAGCAGAGTGCAAACGTGGGCTCATGATCACACGTAAGACCTGCTTGCTTGGAGGCCAGTGACTAATCGAAACCTGGTAATCATTAAAAACCTTTGTGAATCGCTAATAAGCACGGGGGTTGAAGTCACGTCCATCGAGAGCACACTAGAGGCAGTTTTGCTTTTGTAGCTTTCCAACATGGCCACAGATAAGGACAATCTGTAAAGATGTTTATACATTTATACCAGATGAGAATAGTTGCAGGGTTATTATCTGACTCTCTTTGATCACTAGTTGAGAAATAAGGTGTTGACATTTGATTTGGTTATCCTAATAAACTAAACTCGGTCGGGTTTAGCTCATTGAATGTGAACAAGTGACGGGAAACAAAGAGGGCAGAATATTCTAGAACATACCATGTGACAATAAAATAGGCCCTAACTGCAACAAATGATGTTCATCTAACAACTGTGTGCTTCCTGTGCTTGCAAGGGAAGTTGGTGTCCAGGAGGCAAGACCCACACTGATGCCATCAAGGCCTGGATTCAAGGATAGGTCACCTTGTGCCTGTCCAGACTCAGTGTTGGCCTCTGTGCTCCACTGTTGCCTCTGGCACAGGCTGCCTGGGGTTTCTCCTGCGCCATGACTTCTGAGTATTCTCAGTGTCAGGAGTGCCAGCACCATGCTGTTCTGGGTTCTGGGCCTGCGGAGAGGAAGTGGGGGTTTACAGGGACGGTTTCAGTATTTCTGTACTGTATGTACACGTGTGTATGTGTGTCTGTAAATCATGAGAGAAAGAACATGAAAGCTATAAGAATATTCTGATATTCTTTATATATACACGGGGGAAAGAGGAATGGTATCAATATAGGAATATCTTATATGTCCTATATATACACATGCACATACTTAAGTAAAGAATAAAAACGAGGGAACGGGAGAAGTACTGGAAAATCTCATTTCTTGGGTAGGAGGATGGACAAGGTTTAAGTCATAGCTGAAAGGGCTTCATCCGACCACATCACTCTGGAGGGTGGCCTTGTAGTGCCCGGCTCTAACCGGCCCCCTTCCTCTCAAATCAAAGCGAACTTGCCATCCCTCTCCTCCTGTTTGCCCCCTCGTCCTCTTCTTCAGGGGAGAATGAACTTATACTACCACGCCCAGCCTAAATCTGCTTCCTTGATAAAAAGTCCAGCCTAAAGGGGGTGTGTCCATGTCTTCCAGGTTTTTGGGTTTTGTTGGGGGCACTTTTTAATCCTTTAACAATGAGGGTGTTTTTTTTTTTTTTTCTGCACCATCTAACCGCTGACCACGAGAAGGCCGTAGATGCTGTGGGTGACAGGGCACCGGTCAGCACTGCTGTCTGAAGTCAGGCCTCTCTGCTTTGCCGGGCAGGAGCATAGACACGAGTCTTCACACATTCACTTTTCGTGCTCAGGAAAACTTGAAAACCAGTTTTGAAGATCAAACGGGTTGCTGACTTGCTGAGCCCCCTAGTAAGTAAGGGTCAGGAAGTCCAATTCTTTGATCACCATCATTCCAAGAAACAAAGGCATTAAACCCTAAAACAGGAATCCTTAGGCGACAGGCCGGTCCCTGGAACAGAATGTGTTTGGCTCTGTCGGAAGGCTTCCTACGGTGTCCTGCTCTGCCTTTGCCAAGGGCAGTGCTCAGGCGGGCGGGCACTGGCGGGCTGGAGGGACCTGGTTTCCGAGCGGTGAGGGGGCCATAGGAGCAAATGAGAAAGGTGAACTCATTAACATGCAACCTGTTTGGGACCTGCTCATCACACTGCCCTGCAGGTGGGCTGATGGAGGAGATGGATCTTAAGGCCATTTTCCATTTTTTCCAGGCTTGAGATGTAGCTGGCTTCATGCTGTTCCTGTGTTGCCATGTAGCCTCCAGTTTCTCATTAACAGATTGATCTTATATCATAGATCTATGTTTAGATTGTTCTTCCTCTCTCTCTCTCTGCATGTGTGATGTATGTGAGTGTGCTTGCCTAGGTGTATGCCTGGGTCTCCCTTGACTTCCCTCCACTTTATAGTTTGAAGCAGGATCTCTCACTGAACCGGGGCTCATCAACCTGGCTAGCGGCAAGCCCTTAGGGTGCCCCAGATGAGCCTTTCCAGTGCTGGGTTTATAGTTGTTTATGTGGGTTTGGGGATTTGAACTGGGGTCTTCATGCTTGCTCAGTAGGGACCTCACGACTGAGTCTTCTCCCCAGCCCAACTTTGCCATTTGTGTATATATTTTTTTTGTTTTTGAGTAAAAGAAGTTCTGTTGAGTTGGGAATGGAGCTTGGGTGGGAATGCAGGGCCTATTTATCTTTTCTAAGGTTCTGGGTTCAGTCCCTGAGCACTGGCACAAAGTTCTGTTGTTGAGTAACTTGTACCAAGAAACCCTTCTTCACTCAGATGTATTATGCCCATCCCGGCCCTTTTTAAAAGTAAAGCATCTGCATTTCCTGATAGCGTGCCTCTTGACAGAAGGTTTTAAGTGTCTGAGTGGATAGCAATCGGGCAAATCGGCTGGCGTCTAACGCAGGTGTTGGCACCTACTGGCGGGCAATTGAGAGTGCTGTGTTCTCTTCATTTCTGGGTTTCTAGGTGAATGCCAAACTCCCCATTGGGACCCCAGACTACATGGCTCCTGAAGTACTGACCGTGATGAATGAGGACCGGAGAGGCACCTACGGCCTGGAATGTGACTGGTGGTCGGTGGGAGTGGTCGCCTATGAGATGGTTTACGGGAGAACCCCATTCACAGAGGGAACCTCTGCCCGCACCTTCAGCAACATCATGAACTTTCAGGTGAAGGCTCGTTAGAGTCACGTGTAGACAGCACAGCTCTGATTTTGTGCTGAACCGTCCACTGGGCTCGCTCTTCACGGCAGCTTCCAGAATCGCAGCTGTCGATCATCGTAAGGGCACCTCAGCATTTTCGGTAGCACTAAAAACGGAATATGGCTGCCGTTTTAATTCCATCTTTTTATTGGTTGTGAAATACATCTTGAGTTCACTGTTGTTTAATGTGCCTGAGTGTGGCTCAATGAGCGAGCTTTTTAGCGCCCTTCTTTTTCAAACAACCCCAGAAGGTAGGCATTACCACCTCACATACTGACGAAGAAACCAAACAGGACAGGCTGAGCACAACACCGGCTGTTCGGCTCGGTAGCTCATGATTCTCAAGTGGGGAAGAAGTAAGCAGATAAATTAGAATTGAAGCAACGCACTTGTGTGTATACACACACACATGTATAATGTAGAATTAAAACCACGTCCTAATACGTATACTTAGATTCCATTAAGCCCATTTCTAAAAGACATGATGAACCCATTTTTCAGTTTCAGCTTCAAGGAGAAAAGAGGCCTCGTTCCTTTGGATTTTGTTTCTTATTCAATTTTCATTTTCCTAGAATGGTTGATGCATATACTTTTTTTGATATACGAATGTTGTTCTGAGGCTTTTCTTGAGTTGAAATTTCCCTCTAGATAACTCTTGGAGCTCATTTCCATCATTCATTTCGGTTTGCTTGCTCAGTAATGCAGGCTTTGACAGAATCGTACTCAGTACTGTGGGGTACCAGGTCAGCAGTGATGAGCAGGGCACCATATTCACCTTCTCTCCCCATTGTCCCTCAGAAACCAAAGCAGACCACACGCTGGCTGGGTGGAGACAGGTAGATCCTTGATGCCTGTCTGGACTTAATGATAACCCTGTTTCAAAAAACCAAAAGTGAGCAAGAAAGGGTGGAGTCTAGAGGGAGCATGCAGAAGGAGAGTAGCCAGGGAGAGCTGGGGGCGGTGCTGGTGGAGGGAGCTCTAGGCCTAGAGAACAGCATGAGATGGTACAGGAAGCCTGAAATAGCTCGTCACTGTTGGACAGCAGAGAGAGATGGGTGTCTGTGAGACTGGACGGGAGAGGGAAGCTACAGGTCAAGCTACGAAGGACATTGAACCCCAACAAAAGAACTAGGCCTATTGATGTGTGTAGGCCACTTATTTCAGGAACATGCCTTTGGTCTAAAGTTATGAGGGCACAAAACTTTATTTTAAAAGAGAATGAAAAGAACTTATGTATGAGAAATTCTCTCTTCGCTTCAGGACATAAACTGAATCACTGCTAAGGAAATAATTCTTTTTTTTTTTTTTTTTTTTTGAACAGCGGTTTTTGAAGTTTCCAGAAGACCCAAAAGTTAGCAGTGAGTTCCTGGATCTGATTCAGAGTTTGCTGTGTGGCCAGAAGGAGAGACTGACTTTTGAGGGTCTCTGCTGCCACCCCTTCTTTGCCAGCACCGACTGGAATAACATTCGTAACTGTAAGTAGAGCATGCTCCTTCAGCTTGGGTTTGGGGTAGAGAAGTATTGCAAGGCAGTCTGAAATTGACAGAAAGGCTCGAATTATTTACAGCCATAGAAAGAGCTATTGGCGCAACTGTCTTTGAGCAGTAATCGTCAGTCTGCATGGAAGTGGTCGCTTACCAAGCTCTTTCTCTCCGTGGCCTTCAGAAAATTTCTAGTTAGAGGTGCAAATGGTGGCATTCAAAGGTTGTCCCTTGGTCTGACAATTTCTTCCCAGAGAAAACAGACATCCAGTTATTTCATCCTCAGAATAGGAAACAGACGCGGAGTTCGTGCAGCTGGGACTCTGTAAAGGGCCAAGCCTGATGGAACCATAAACAGCTGGCTTCCCTCTGTGCTCACAAGCGTGTAAAATCTGTACTGCATACATCCAGGGACTCAGCCACACCTCACTGTATAATCAGAGTATACAGCGAATCAATTCATTAAGAGCAAGGATCCGATTTATCATCAACAGCACCATGTTTATTTATTTATCTGTGTGTGTCATTGATTGAAGGTGACCCCATGACCTGACCCAGGGATAGCATAGATTAGTGTGGCAGCATTGGCTGTGTTTATTTTGGTGCTGATGGGAGGTGGGGAATTGGGAGCTGTTTTTAGGTATCGAGTCTGAGCTTCTAATTGGAGCTGTGCTGATTACAGGTTGAACATCCCTAATCCAAAAACAAAAACAAAGAAAAAAGACCAAAACCAACAAAACCAAAAACCAAAATACTCCAAAATCTGAAACTTTTTGAGCACCAATATGATATCCCAAATGGAAATTCCATGTGTACCTTCATGAGGGTTTGCATTAAATATGTAAAATTACCTCTGGCTTTGTGTGTAGGCCATATATGAGATCTACTCTTGGACATGGGCCCCAACCTCGTGGTATCTCGTGCAGTCTAGATGTTAACATTCTAAGCTCAGAGCAGTCTGTTCTCATGTAGGAACAGGGATGTGTGCGCCCTTACTCTGGGGTGGAGGAGTAGGGTTGTGTGCGCCCTTACTCTGAGGTGGAGGAGTAGGGTTGTGTGCGCCCTTACTCTGAGGTGGAGAAAGAGGGATGTGTGCGCCCTTACTCTGAGGTGGAGGAGTGGTCGGCATATCGACTGTTTTCCATTGCTGTGATAAAATACTCAACATCAAGGAGAAAGGGTTTATTCTGTTTATTTATTCAAGGGTGCAGACCAGCTTGGTGGCAAAATCAGAGGACAAGAGCTTGAAGCAGCGGGTCGTGGTCATTTCACATTCCTCCCTGCACCCATATGGCCCAGGCTCCCACCCAGGGAGTAGTGCTGCCCACGGTCAGTCGGCAGGTCTCGACACTCCGGTTAACACTAACTAGGAAACTCCCACAGGTGTGCCGAGGGTCCCTTCTCTCAAGTGAGTCTAGATTCTGTTAAGTTGACAGTTAGAACTATCACTGTTGGGATCCAGCTTGTGAATCAAAAGCCATGGTGATTGTTTCTCTAACCACCTGCTGAGGTATTTTTGGAGACTGTATTTCTTTGAGACAGGGTTCTTCTTTGCAACCCTGGCTGTCCTGAAACACACTCTGTAGACCGGGCTGGCCTTGAACTCACAAAGATCCACCTGCTTCTGCCTCACAAGTGCTGGAACTAAAACTAAAGGCATGTGCCACCACTGCCAGGCCTAGAATGCTTTTTTCTTCTAATTTTAGTTTTTCAAGACAGGTTTCTCTGTGTGGCTTTGGAGTCGGTCCTGGAACTAGCTCTGTAGATCAGACTGGCCTTGAACTCACAGAGATCTGCCTGCCTCTGCCTCCCCAAGTGCTGGGATTAATTTTTTTTTTAGTTTTTCGAGACAGGGTTTCTCTGTGTAGCCATGGCCGTCTTGGAACCCAGCATGCACCACCACACCTGGTGATACACTGTATCTCTGTAAATCCTTCCTGACAGGTTTTCGGGTGTTAGCCTTCGGTTGTCGGTTGTCGTGATGAAAGCTGAGAACGTGGGAAAGAGGTTTCAGCCCATGGTCTCTTGCTCTGCTGCTTTGAGCCTGTGGTGGGAGGTGTCATGTCAAAGTGGGTGGGAATGAAGAAGAGGAGGGAAGGAAGGACCTGTGTCTGTACAGCCCCTTCAGGGTCATGTGACCTCACTTCCATCCACGAGGCCCTACCTATAAAGGTGCCACCACCTCCCCGGAGTGCCACAGTGTAATGACCAAGCTTTCAACACATGGCCTTTAAAGAGGGGCATTTATGGCCCAAACCATAGCGTTCTGGTAGTCACACCTGTTCGTTTTTCTGGTATCCAGTCAATTCCCACCAAATTTCTAAAGGTGAGACTTTTTAATCAGTAATATATTTTCATTCTTTCCATGAATACTTTTAGAAAGATTTGATAGAGTATCCTTTAGATGCTATTCAAGCACTTAATCTTTTCTTGTCTTGCCTTTTTATCTCATCTTCTCGAACAAGCAGTTAATGTTTTATGCATGCGCCTGCTAATTATGCCCAACAACGCATTTCCACTTAGGTGAGTCGGTGAATGGCGCTTAATTATCTGAGTAACTTTATTTTGTGTTTTGGTGGGGCTTAAGGTTGTTTTTGCTATGAGAGTTTGCCCTCTCTGCTGCGGGGGTGGGGTAGGGTAGGCGGTGACTCCAGGGACAGTCCCCCTCCCTCTTGGATACCCAAATCTGAGATTGCCCAATCTCATCTTTATATAAGTTGATGCGTCATTTGCATATACTGGATTAGCACCCTCTTGTGTCTCAAGTCATACTTGGATGACCTCTAACACCTGACAGAAAATGCCCCGAATAGTTCCTGTGTTCCCGAATAGTTCAGGGCATCAGTGACCAGAAGCAGCAGTAAGATGTGCTCAAGCATAGCCACGGTTTCCTCCAGTACTTTTCAAAAACGGTTTTATTTTCCTTTTAATTATGTATGTATGTCAGCCCCAGGAGAGCCCATGCTCTCGCTGGTGTCTGTGGTCACTGGCGCTTGCTCACATGTGCGCTCACACATGTGTGCACAGACACACTACAAAACAATATAAACCTTAATGCTTTTATTTACTGCCAGCTCCCAGTGGAGTAAATGGCTCCAAAAACTCACAAAATAAGTTTGCTTAAATAAAGAAATCCTTTTCGTTTCGGTCAACCTGTGTTTTGTGCTCTCGGACTTTCAGAAAAGTTGCAGAGTTGGTACGGTGTCTCCGGCCCTTCCACCTCCTTGTCCCTGATGCAGAGAGCTCTTCCAGAACAGCGGCTCACTTGGCAGAACCCAGACTAAATTCTTCTTATGATATCATTACTTAAACTTGAGACTTTTCACAGATTTCACCAGTTTTTCCGAGGCGGGTCCCTCTTCTGTTACGGCCCGTGCACAGGACGGTGTTTGGATGTTACTAGTCAGTTTAGGTAACTCAGCTGCTGCCAGAATCCTCATTCTGTTCGAGGTTTGGTAGTGCCTGGGGGTCCTGACCATGCGGAGAGGCACGGTCTTCATCCAGTGTCTGCTGGAGGTTTTTCTTTTTTCTCTGTGTGTTTGCAATCAGCTCAGGCCTTGTGAATCAGAACATCGCTGTACTCCAAGTGATTTGAGCTGTTTTCTAACATGAATTATGCTTTTGTCCAATTCTGTTTCTCACAAACACATGCGGGATGACTCTCATCAGCCCGGAACCCTGGCTGTCATCAGGCTTCCCAAGTTCATGGTCACCACTTCAATGCCTTATGATTCCCGGCTGTTGAACACTTCCGCTCCCACAACATGATATTGTTCCTTGATGGAGGCGACATTAGCCTCTCTGCTGCTTCGCCCCTAATTCTTCTTTTTCTTGTTGTAACCAATGAAAGAAAGTACTGCTTAACACAGCAGGTAATAATCGCCGAAAACGCATTATCTCGAGAGGTGGTCCTGGCAGGATACAGAAATGTGATTTAAGAAGGGTCCCGGCAGCTGATGACGGACAGAACAGGGAGTGGCAGCGAGGGAAGCAAGGACTCTCTTCTGTTTTGCGTCTGAGGCCGGACGGAGTATCCTTGCCCTCCCAAGTCCTGCCCCTTGCAGTTGTTGTGGGCAATAGCACGTGACTTGAGAATCTGACCTAGTTCAGGGGTTTTTATTCTCCCAACAAATGACGACCCTGTAAGGCGTTTTAACTGCCACACTGCTGGGTGTCCAGGCTCCCATTACTCCGCTCCTCCCTTCCTAGCCTTCTGCAGGGTTGTATTTTCCACTGCTTATTATTGTCATTACTTCAGGGCCGCGCTCCAGGGGCTCCTGAACCCTAACATCTGCCCCGGGCAGAGGAGGTCCAATTTTTCAGATTCAGTCTTAACCCGACTTGATTTTTCTAGAGTCTTGGGAGCCAGTCAGAGCTCTCCACTTCCACGCTGCTGGTGTTCCCTGACATCTCTCCTCCTAGCGTTGGGAAGGGTTTGTTGCCTGGCATTTTCTCAGAGCACATCTTTTAAAATGTTTTTTCCCAGTGGAACTGGCACCCTGACACCTTCCACCCAAGGCCTTGTGTCTCAAGGACAGCGTAAATGCGAGAGATGAGAGAGGTGAGCGTGAGCGCTCTCCTGAGTGTTTCCGGCTAACGTCCTGGAGACGCAGCGTTGTTGGTTATCACTCCTGACTCTGGCCTTTCTCTCCAGTCATCTTCTCTCACTGTCTGCAACAGGAAGCAAACTGCCAAGTTCTGGTTTTCCAGGTCCAGATCTCAGCATTTGTTAGCAGAGAATGCACTTTGTTTTGATCCAGCAGTGACGCCGTGGTGAGCCCATGCTGGTAGCACACTGAGATCTTCCCTTTCCAAATAGATATCTCTTGCCCTGCCCTCCCTGGTCCTGGGCAGCTGGTAGTTAGACTGTAAGCATTTGGTTGCATGACTGTAAGCCGGTGTGAATGGGTAGGTACATCTGGTTGAGCAGGAGGGATTCGGTGCTTGCTCATGGCTAAGTGACGGTATCGAAAAGTCTCGTGTATAAAGTGAATGGTACCATATTGCGTCTTCTGTTTAAAACTGCAGTCCGTTAGCAGTGTTACCTGCGTTTATTCTATCTCAGCATAAGGGATTCTAACATATGACACGGCATTGTTTCAAAACCCTTTGGTTTTAGATCCATCTTAGAGATGTGGGTAATACCGTAACTTATTCAAGATCATGGGATAACTGTGGATTTGTGTCAAAATCCATGTGATTCAAAACTAGTGCCCTTTCTGCAGTGCTATGCTTGCTCTTGGGTGAGCCATTTCAGTAATCAGTAATGGTTGCGTTAGTGATGGCGGCAAATGGCAAATCATGCTGCACTCGAGAGTGGGCCGCTTAGCCTTTGGGTGCATTTGAGAATGTTTGGAGTTGAAGTGACTTTAGAAGTTGCGAGATTCAGTTTGGCATCTGAACATCTTCAGTGTGCAAGGTGCTATATCAGGTCCTCAGCCCTGCGTGAGCAAATCTGAATGTGGTCCTGCCTGCATGGAGCTTGGAATCTTGGATAAGCTTGAATAGAACTGTGGTCCTGAAGAGCTGTTAGTCCTAAGGTTTCCTACTCTGCCTGTTTCCTCACTGGGTTACTGAACCACCTATGCCTGACCTTAGACAAAACAGAGACCTGGAGACCCTGCTGCACTTACAATGATCCCTCTTGTCTCAGAGCTAACCTGGGAAAGGACATTGGGCCGATGCATTGCTTTTAAAATTAGGATTTGTAGTCTCAGGAGCATTATGTTTCTTTAGAGCAGGCTCTCCCAACTTTGGCACGGCTGACACTTGGGGCCAGATGTTTTTTGTTGTGGGTCTGCTGTGTGAGTTACACTGTGCCTCTCATTGCCCCTGTTCTTCAACACACTGTCATTTAGCATCTCCCTTCTGCAGCTGTGATACTTTAAAAGCATCTTCAGACATTGCTCATGGTCCCTTGGGGGAAAACTGCAGGGACACAGTTGCCCCAGTTGAGAATATCTTTCAGGAGGAAGAACAACATTCCACTAATGTTAATCCCCCAAGACTGACACTGCTAACAAGGCCGGAGCTGTTGTCAGAGGTCTACAGGACTTTTCTTCCTGGGTGTGGTTCATGGACCGATAGCATTGTCATCGCCTGGGAGCTTGTTAGAGATGCGGAGACTCGGTCCTAAGTCAGAAGCTGCTTTTTAATAAGATCCCTCGGTGATTCCTGTGCATGTTAGAGTTTATGAAGCTATGGAGGAGGAGAAAAATTAGATGTGTCAGACTTAGCATTTCTTGCTCAACTTTGTGAGTCTTCCTTGTTTTGACTTCTGGTCTCAGGATGAGATGAGACTGTTTTCTGGTTTACAGAGAATCGTTGGCTTAATTAAAAAAAAACATTTGTTTATTTATGTAAGTGGGGGGGGTTAGGAAGGGGATGAGAGGACATCTGGTGGGAGCCGGTGCCTTCCTTTCGCCTCGTGGATCCTGGGAATCAAGCTCAGGTCACCAGGCTTGGCAGTAAGCAGCAAGCGCCTTTGCCTGCTAAACCATCTCAGCGGCCCAGGATTGTTGGATTTTATGCTATAGCTTTGAGGAATGAACGTTTTCTCTCAGATAGACTTTGCATCCTTGAAGATGATGCTGTACCTTTTCTTCATCTCTAGCAAAAGGAAATTTGCTTCTTTCTCCCATTTACTGGTGTCTCACTCCCTATTAGTAAAGGAGGCTATGTTCCCTTCGTTAGTGCTTCTTAGGCAAGCGTTCTATTGGAATGCTAGGGACCCACTATGTTCCAGGGTTCTACAAAGCACACCGTGTATCTTACTGCCCTTTTGCTCCTCCTTCAACCCCCAAAGAGTCATTTAATTCCTAGCATTAATTCCACAGTACACATTACGACACAGGGTCTTGAAGACATGAGATCTTAGTGAAGGTCACGGATCGTGTAGCTGTCAGTGCTAGGTGTTGAATTCAGGTCCTTCCAATTCTAGCCTTTTTACTTTTATTTTCTATTGTTAATGAGGGCTGTTTATTGTTGTTGTTGCTGCTGTTGTTTTTAAGATAGGGTCTTACTATGCAGTCTATGCTCTCCTCAAATTTATGATCCTCTACCTCAGTCTTCCAGGTCCTGGGATTGTAATTATGTACATACATAATTCTATCTAAAATGCCACCAAATAAAACATATCTCTTTAGCTTTTATTTATTTTGAGAATGCTGGAATGGTGGAAGTTTTGAGCAGTATGGGGTGGGGAACTGAAAATGTGGCTAAGTAGTTAGGAGTACTTGTTGCTCTTGCAACAAGTTAGGTTCCAAGTGCCCATATGGTAGCTCAGAATGGTCTTTAACTTAACTCAAGTTCCAGGAGGTCTGACCCCCCCCCTTCCTATGTTCTTGGACACCAGGCATGCATGTGATATACATACATACATGCAGGCAAAACACTCATACACGTAAGATAAAAATAAATCTAAGAAAAAAATCTCAGGCCTGGAGAGATGGCTCAGAGGTTAAAAGCACTGACTGCTCTTCCAAAGGTCCTGAGTTTAATTCCCAGCACCCACATGGTGGCTCACAACCATCTATAATGAGATTTGGTGCCCTCTTTTGATGTGCTGGCATATATGCAGGCAAAATACTGTACACATAATAAATAAATAAATTTTAAAAAATCTCAAAAAACTAATTGATACAGACAATCTTAGGGTCAATAATGTCTCCTATCTCATGTCTAGTCGCTCCTTTGTAAGTTTCTCATGTAACTTTCTGGAGCATGCTTTAATGTGATATAAAATATCATCACCTCCTGGACTTCAGGTGGCATCTTTGTTCTCCTTCCTAATAATTTAGGTGTTCAGCTGGATGGTGATGGTGCACACCTTCAATCCTGGCACTCCAGGGGCAGAAGCAGGAGATCTCTGTATTAGACCAGTCTGGTTTACAGAGTGAGATCCAGGATAGCCAGGGCCACATGCTGAAACACTGTCTTGAAACAAAACAAAGCAAAACTAGAAACAACCAACCAAACCAACAAAATTTAGGCGTTCTTCATGGCAGGCTATTTTTATTTATCATTGAAAAGAAGGAAGCCAAGCCTTTATAAGACCACTTCTCTGCCACCGATTTCTTGTCTTCCTCTCAAATAAAATTCCCTTATAGTTTTAACACTTGTCTTCCATTTCTGTGCTTCTACGTTTTGCCTGTAGGATAGCATTGTCTCTATGTTGTGATGTGACCGCTCCCGTGGTTTCAGCCTCTTTAAAAACTGCTGGGTTCTGAGTTCCCATTGCCTGAGCCAGGTATCTGGCAATGTTTTGTTTTGCCACTACTAGGAGGAGGACAGTGGTGGACTTCTTTGTTAGGCATGGTTAATGCTGAAATGTGACCCTTGCCAGTCTTCTAGTTTGTGTAGGGACAAGAGGAAGAAGGGAAGAAAGGGAGAGGAACTGAGGCCCCCTGGGTTTCAGCAGCCGGGAGGGGGAGGGCTGCTGTAAGCGCTCCAGGAACCCAGCTGGGCAGAAGGTGGAGAAGGAGTGAAGAGATGCAGACTAGCCTCTTAGGGACTCTGCGGGAATGTTTATGCGTCTCTTGGGGGCTGTTATGTTTTTAGAGGGTAAGTGGTTAAGAGAAAAAATAGGCTAAAGGGAGCTAAATGCTTATGAATTAAGATTATAGGTCTTTTCTCCTCTAGCGTGAGCTTGGAGGCCGCATCCAGAGATATTAAAAGTATATATCCTATGTTATAAATGGAGACAACTTATTCTAGAGACAACTGCAGTATTAAGATGGAGTAGGTGTAGCGATCTGGGTGAATGGGGTGTCTGGTTCTGGAAATACAGCACTGGTTCAGATTAAAAGAAAGGAATTCTCGGCGTGGTGCTGAGGATGATCTGGGAGTCTTAGCTTTCAGGTGACCTACGTAAGAAGAGTTACATGAACCAATAGAGTCCTACTTCATGAAGAGTACAAGCCTAGAGTGGCTTGTTCTTCAACAACTTGGTTTTCCAAATATTGACCTTTGGGGATTTTCCCCCTTGGATTTCCTATAAAGCCCCTGTGATAAGATGAACCGCATCCCTCCAAAGGGCACCCCTTTGTCTGTCTGCCTTTGACTGTGCCTCTCATCCCGAGCTAGTGATATAGCGCCAGATTTCAATGTGACCAGTTCTAAAGGAGATAGAAGATAATGCTCTTCCATGGAGAAGATGGGAGGTGGGAATAGGTTTGTCAGGGAACCTAGAAGTTGGAGGCCCCCACCATTCAGCTCTCGCTTGCTGAAGGCCTTTCATAAACAAGCGAGCATGGAAATGATTTGGCTAACGATTCAAGATTATATTAAACATCTGGGACTTTGTTCAGCAGCCAACTTTCCAATCAATTCTATGAAGTGTGTTGATTGCATTTATGCTCAGTTTCTGAGGGTGAGGGTTGGATGGAACTCAAGGGGACTGTTGGCGGTAGTCACATGACATGACAGCGTGAGGACAAAGTAGAAGGCACAGGTGGCCCATGACTAAGGGTTTGCGAATGGTTTCCAGCGTGTTACTTCAGAGAAAATAAACGCGGCCAGTTCTAGGCACCCTGGTAGTGGATCCTCAACTGCAGCCCCTATAGTTTGGGACCAGAGACAGCCCTTCCTGACTTCCAAAGGAACATATGCAAAAGACTGACCCTTGGAGATGTTAGTGTTCAGTGGTCTTTGATGCTGATGGATTTACCCGTCCTACAGAAGACTGGTAAATTTTGCTTCATAGGCGGGTTGGCCTTGCTGCAGAGGTGTCTGGGAGCAAGGACAAGAATGCCCAATGGATTGAGTGCCTGCCAAGTCTGGATGCATGTATGGAGAAGAGCAGGTGCTGAACTGGGATCTTGCAGGGCACATAGCCCTACCTCCGAGTGAAACATGGAGGGGTGAGTGAGAAGGAGACTGGTGTGTTTGTCTAATACTTTCACCTTGCAGGAAGAAATGGGTGGAGTCGGAGCTCCCTGGCCGGGGCGGGATAGAGAATAAAAGATCTCCCAGGGGCTGGACACAGCTTTGTTGAGCAGTAATAGACGTACTTGTTCAGTTTAAACTTTGTTATGTATTTGGACCTGTGAAGTCACTACCAGGTTTGAGAAAACAAACACACCTGTCATTCCAAAATTTTATGTGCCCTGTGACTTTCCCTTCCATCCTCCCCATCCCTTCCTTTGTCCCCAGAAACAACAGAACCAGTTCCAAGCGTGGGTAGTTTAGTTTGTATTTTCTTTCTATTTCCTTTTTGAGACAAAGTTCTCTGTAGCCCAGACTGTCTTGGAACCCCCTCTGAAGACCAGGCTGGCCTGGAACTCTCTGAAATCCACCTACCTCTGCCTCCTAAGTGCTGGAATTAAAGGCATGAGCCATCACCACCTGATTTGTTTGTATTTTCTAGAGTTCGTGTGCACTGAATCACGCAGTGTGTACTGTCAGCACTCTCTTCTCCGAAGGTCCTCCCTGCTGAATGATGCATGAGTCATAGTTCATGGCTTTTTATTGTCACTGAGGGTCTGTTGGTTATCTCATCACCTGCCAGTGAGCGATTGGGTTGTCTCCAGTTTTTGGCCCCCTGAAATCAGATTGCTCTTATCACATGGGCACCAGCCTGCAGACGCATGCATTCATTTCTCTGGACTAAAGTAGGTATGGAACAGCAATACGGTCATATGGTAGGCACATTTAACTTTGAAAGAGGACACCAACCTTTTCCACAGTGGTTACCCATTTTCCATCCTCGGCAACAGTGCCTGTGAGACTCCCTGATATTCTGAACGGCCAGACCCAGAGTCATTTGTATCTTGGGAAGTAGCCAGCTGTGGAGTTTAGATAGGCTTAAGTAGTCTCTCCCATACCCCTGACTTAAAAAGTTTGTAAGATCTGGGGAGCTGGCTCACCTGGTAAAGTGCAGGCAGGAGAACCTGAGTTTGGATCTCAGCTGGTTGTAAAGAGCCAGACTTGGCATGCTGCAGCAATCCCAATGCTGGAAGGTGGAGACAGGAGGGTCTGTTTCAAAACCTAAGGTATAGATTGATCAAGGAAGACACATGACATTGACCTTTGGTTGTGCACATGCACATACACACACACACACACACACACACACACACACACACACACACCGCATGAGATCTTCTGAGTATTCATATATATATATATATATATATATATATATATATATATATATATATATATATATATATATATTCGTGACATTGGCTTGGCAAAGAAGCTGCGTCGTTGTCCTTTGGATATGCCCACAGTCTGGATTTGTCTCCCTCACCTCAGTAGGGGGTGAGGTTTGGTACTTACTCTTCTGGTTCCTGTAAACTGGAACATTAACTCTGCCTGCCTAGCCTAGAACAATCAACAAGACCGCAATATCTCAAAACACACCAAATGCATAAAACTTTGAGTGTGCAATGATGCCGAGGCCCCAGCGTCACTACCCTGATGTCATTAAGTACAGAGAGCCAAGCGTCCACCTTATTCGAGCCTGTGACAGGGCACCCGAACTGTTGATGTGCTAATCCCCATGGGCTGAGGGAGGGAGTCTGAAAGCCTCCTTTTGGCAGCCACTTAGGAAGTAATGGCTCAGAGACAACAATAGTCATGGCTGCTGAATCCATGAGGTGAATGATTGAAGAGAACATTCTGTTGGGGGAATCAGGGTGATATCATCAAATTCAGGGATCAGTTTTTACATCACAAGAAGTGAGGTCAGGTGATAGCCAGTTGACACCCCATCCTGGGTGATGCTCATAAAAAAAAAAAAGCACAGGAACATCCAGAAGGCCCTGGGTTTATCTGCCAACCTACCAGAAACACAGGGGAACAGGGGATAGACATGTTACATGGTGCTCCAAGGAAAGTGTCAGCCAAATCCAGAATGTGAGAAATTCTGCAAATTTCCTTAATCAAATAATGGCCTGCCTGCCTTCCTTCCTTCCTTCCTTCCTTCCTTCCTTCCTTCCTTCCTTCCTTCCTTCCTTCCCTCCCTCCCTCCCTCCCTCCCTCCCT
>NC_022010.1:5860681-5867529 GCF_000317375.1 Microtus ochrogaster
CTCCCTCCCTTCCTCCCCCTCCCTCCCCCTCCCTCCCTCTCTCCCTCCTTTCCTTCCTTTCTTTCTTGGAAGAAGAATGTTCAGGTAAAAAGAGACATCTGCTTGCTGGTTTCTGATTTAAACAAAGAGGCATCTTTTGGGACATGAGGGGAAATTGAGCATAGGCGTGGGTGTAGAGGGGACAGTTGTCTCAGTGAGTGTGGTGATGACCCTGTGGTTATTGTCTTTTTTTAATCTTTAAACTCTTTTTACATTTGTGTGTGTATATGCATGCACGTGCACGTGTGTGTGTGTGTGTCCCACAGTGCACATGTAAAGGTCAAAGGATAGCTTTTGAGAGTTGGCTCTCTTGCTCCACCACGAGGGTTCTGGTTGTTGGCCCCCATGGCGTGTGCCTCACCTGCTACCAGTGCACGGGCCCAGGTTATGTTTCTTCTAAGGTCTTATCTAGGACTGGTGAAGGGGCCAGCAGGGAAGAATACCCTCTGGAGTGCACATGGTGGAAGGAGACTGACTCCTGAGAGTTGCCCTCTGACTTCCACACCTGTCTCTTGTGCACTCGCATACATGCCCACATGTATGGAATAACCACAGCAGTAGTTTCCAATTGGTAGTGGACATGGCAGTATTCAAGACATTCCTGATGAGCTGGGGGTGCTGTTGTGGGTAGGTACCAAGGATGTTATTGCTGGACACTATAACTGTGCCAACCCCATCAACAGGTGCCGTCTGGGGTCAGCAGACAGGCTAGTGAGGCTGTGTGGGGTGACTGATAGTGGGAGCTGCGGAGGGTGGACATGTGAGGGGTTCGTTTACTTCTTACTCTAGGGTGTGAAAATGTTGGTTTATAATAAACATTTAAGAATAAAAAACTTTAGCCATGTATGGTGGTGCATGCCTTTAATCCTAGCACTCAGGAGGGCAATGAGGCAGGCATTGAGTTCAGGCCAGCCGGGGCTACAGAGTGAAACCCTATAAAAACAAACAAACAAACAAACAAAAACCCTCAAGTGTTGGGCAAGCAGGTACCGAGGCAAGGAGGACAGCAAAGCCTGAAGCCCATCTGTGCTTGTGAATGTGGGTGACTCAGGGGAAAGTGTTGGAAAGACCCCAGGGCGTGGAAGCTGTGAAAGCCCTCCCTCCCTTCTTCTGAAGTGTGTCCTGATGGGCATCACTCGATGGAAACACTCCAAACCCAGACCTGCAGAGAAGCGCTGTCATGGCTCTTTTAACTGGAATATTCCTCTCTTGAGTATTTCTAGCCTAATGTAGGTGGCTCACAGATTGCTGAATACCTAGCCAAGGGGAGGGAGGAAAAGCCAATCTATAGAGAAGAAATCCGGTTCAATTTCACCCTGGGAGAGGGGGATGCATCTCTAACTGTATAAGCGTTTGGGAAAATGTAAGTCAATCACAAAATACTTAACATTTTAAAAGATTTATATATTTTTACAACACTTTATGTATATGGGTGTTTTTCTTGCATGGGTGTCTCTGCACTGCATGCTTATGTGGTGCCCTGGGCATTGCATCTCCTGGAACTGGAGTTACAGGTATGAGCTGCCATGGGTGACGGGAATTGAACCTGGATCCTCTGGAAGAGCAGCCAGTGCTCTTAACTGATGAGCCATCTCTCCAGTCTGACTTATTTTACTTTTATTTATCTATTTCTGGTTATGGGTATATTTATTTGTGGCTGTATGTGCCTGTAGAGGCCAGCGGAAGGTGTCAGACCCTCTGGAGCCAGAGTTGCAGGTGGTTGTGAGCCACCAGCTGTGGATGCTTGAAACTGAACTCTGGAAGAGCCAGGTGTTCTTAACCACTGTGCCATCTGTCTAGCCCCCAAGCACTTGATACTAAGCAGACTTGGAGGAGGAGCATGGCCTTGGGATAGGGTAGATCAGAACACACAGATCCCGAGATCCATCGCGGTCACCAGCTGGGGGATATTGACTTAGCTAGCCATTAGCCGACCCGTGCCGGCATTACTTAGATTGGTTAATTGATTGAAGCACATTTTCCTATGCTAAGTTCCTTATTTATCTTGAAGATACCGTGAAAAAAATTGATTGGCAAATCGGTGTTACCTTAAAAAATCTTTTTCTGTCTCTTTGACGATTCAAAGAGACGAAGTCATTTTTTTACTTAAGGCTGCTGTAAAGCAATCTGCGCTGCGAGAGTCTTGAGTTTCTTGTATAACATATTGTTGGGTGGCCATATCACCCTCATCCTCACTACTCTCCAGGGGGTGGGTCCGAGCCCCCGGGTAAAGTCCTCTCTTCTCACAGGTCGAATTACACTTGTCTATTTGTGAGCCAGCTTTGTTTGTTCAGCCCATGACTTAAGTCACTGCCTCCATTATTCCTGTGAGACCCCAGACACCGGCCATCTTCCTCCTCTCCCCAGCACGGCCCTTTTCCCGTAGTAAGAGCTCATCACTGGGTATTTCTACGCTCTCAGACCTTACAGAGTTTTCCTGGTCACATCTCTCTCTGTGTTATCACTCTCTTCCCGAGTGTGGAATTTGTCACATCGACTGTCACAGACCTGTCCATTATAGGCAGAACTGTAGCACTGACCCCTTCCTACCATGACTACGGAAAGATTGTATCTGTCTAGTCCGCTAAGACCTTCTCTGATATTATCTTCAATCTAGCTCAATCTAGGACTCCCTCTTCAAGGTCAGCTTCTTACCCGTAGCTTTCTTGGGCTACTGCTCCAATTACCACTCTTTAAAGATACCTCATTTTCCCCACTCTGGCTCATGAAGATACCTTTTAGCCAGCTCTTGAGATTCTGTCCCCTCCGTGCTCCTTGCTTTGCAGAACCTGCAGGAAACCACGTCTAACTCATCAGCCAAACTCGCTATCCCTCTGCTTGTGAATCCTCTGCTTTTCAAACCCACTGCCCAACCCTAAGTGATGCATCAGCCCTTTCCCCAGTGTCAAAGCTTCCTTCATTACGTAGGTAAGATGGCTTTTATTGTTATTATTTTGTAATTTTTCCTTCGTTTCTGAGTGTAGGATCTCCTTGTTCGTTGAGGGGCAGGACATCATGTAGTTAGGACGAACTGAAGGAGGCTTTGTAGTGCGTTAGTTGAACATTACTAAGCATGGTGCAGACACAGTCCTGATTCATGGCCTTATCATACACTCTTCCACCTACATGCCTTTGTCCTTGTGACACGGTGCTTGCTAGCTGCCCTTCATCTTGTAGTTTGGTACAACAATCTGTCAGTCGCTTGAATTGATGACTTAGAGTTTAGGGGTAGGCTTAGCCTCCTCTTTTCTCCTCCCTTCCTTTCTTTTTTTCCATTCTCTCTCTCTCTCTCTGATAATATCTACCTGTCTAGCTGTTGTCAGCCTTGTAACTCTTGGTCCTGTTGCCTCAGCCTCCCAGGCTGTGGGATACAGGCATGTGGCCCCATGCCTGGCCATTTCCTTTTCATCCTTTCTTTAAATGTGTCCATTCTTTATGACCAGCTGAGTACTCTGAATTGTGTCTTGAACTGAGTTCCATGAAGTGGTGTGCTGCCCGGAGTAATATACAAAGGCTGAGAAACTAGCCGACACTGTCACGGGTTGTTCCTCCAGAACCTCTGTTCCACACCGACTGAGGGCGGCCACCACAGGATGCCCTGAGAGGTGTTGCAGCAAGATTGCAGCTCTGCTGTTGCAGAACTTAGATTCCAGCGCAGAAAGCTCGAAAGACGAGGCCGAAACAAGACAATCACAGTGTTCATCTGTAATGTTGAGAAACCAGAAGCGGGCATGGGAGAGCTCAGTGGGGAATGCTGGGAAGTGGCTGAGCAGGACGAGCGTGCATGCTTCTTACTTCACTGCTGCTGAAGAGTAAACAGTTTTGAAGACAATAAATTTTCCTCCTAAAGCTTTTAATGAATGTCAGGATTAGCGAAGGAGAGGGAAGGAGGGAAGGAGGAAGAGAGGGAAAGGGGATTTATGAAGGGAAGTTAACCACAGTTCTTAAAATAGCCTTTGTTTCTGAGAGCCTTATTCTGCTGTCTGTCTTATAACCGGGGGTGGAGCTCCTCTCAAAGTTACCTCTGCCACTAAGGAGAATGAGCTCTGCTGTCACCTCATGCATGTTGACTAATTTTAAAAAACATGGGGAAACACTCCCCACCCCGTTTTTCTCCTTGTATTTTACAGTGAACAAAGAGCTTAATCTGTGACTTCATATGCATTTGCCATCAGTGTGGTAGGCATGTGGCGTGAGGGGAACGATGATGTCATGACACTGTATAGGAAAATATTAATATAGGTACTCATTAACATATTTTTCAGACAGAACAATCTTGGCTTTAAAGCTTTCTCATTCGATCCACACGTCGAGTGCCTTTTTCGAGTCTTCTCTTTGCAAGGTCCATGCTCAAGTCTTTCCGCCATGTAGTTGCTCGTTAAACATTCGTTGTATACCTACTATGTGCCTGGCAGTGGTGCTGCCTGCTGGGTCGGCATAAGCTTACGACCTACTTAAAATCAGGAAGATTTCCATGACCTACTAATTCTTTTTAAGCCAAAGGAATGACACAATCTTACTTTTTATGTGTGTTAAGTGTGGGTCCTACATGTGTCACAGCCCCACAGCACACACGTGGAAGTCAGAGGCCACTTTAAGTGGTCAGTCCTTGCTGCTTCCCACTCTCTCTTGCTTTTCTGCCCTGCTGCGTTCTCCAGACCACCTCACCCGTAAGCGTCTAGACAGTTCTCCCGTCTCAATCTCTCATTCCCTCCTAGTGCTGAGACTATACGGGTGTTCCTGGAGTCTGAGCTCAGGTTGCTAGGCTTCTGTGGCTAGCGATTTTTACCCACTGAGCTTTCTCCAGCCTCATCCTCCCCTCCCAGTGTATGAAAACAATTCCACGTGGCATAAGAAGTCTGAGAATTATTCCCTGCTTCCTGCCTCCTTCACTCCTGCTCATACATGGTGGGTTCTAGGCTTGGCCAAGGGTTTGCTTTTTCGTTTGTTTTGTAGGTAGGAGAAGTGAAGTAGATCATTGAGGGGAGGTGCAGAGGAGACTAAGGTCTGTCTCGCCTCTCCTTTGGTTTGCCCCAAGAGGTCCCCAGTGATCCTCGTGAGAGCATGCTGTCTTGGCTGAGTGAAGCTTTGGGAGACAACTAGCCTTTCCCTGTGTGACCTTCCATATGCTAACCTCTGGGATTTCCCCCTCACTGTTAGTCTGTTGTAATTGGGCCACTAGTTAGTTCCCAGCCACTTAGCCCCGAAATAATCACACAGAAACTGTATTAATTAAATCATTGCCTGGCCCGTTAGCTCTAGCTTCTTATTGGCTAACTCTTACATATTAATTTAACCCATTTCTATTAATCTGTGTATCTCCATGTGGCTGTGGCTAACCAGCTAAAGTTATGTCCAGTATCTGTCTCCGGTGGGAACTACATGGCTTCTTCCTAACTCCTCTTTCTTTCTCCCAGCATTCAATTTAGTTCCCCCTTCCCCCGCCTACCTAAGTTCTGCCCTATCAACAGGCCAAGGCAGTTTCTTTATTTGTCAATGGTTTTCACAGCATACAGAGGGGAATTCCACATCATTAGTTCCTGTTCCCACTGAGAATTGTGGTCCACTATGCTGGGGAGTGAGGCTCAGTCATTCTTCTATGCTGATGGTGGGCATGGTCCCCATCTAGAGGGACCACCAGACTCTCCCCTTTTCATCTAATGGACTTGGCCAGGCCCTACAGGGTCATTTTATGATGTGGCATCCAGGTGTTTAGGTTTTTCACACTGTGTCTCAGAGTTCCAGTGACTCCCATCTCTGGGACTGTAGACTATGGGCACACACCAGTGTACCTGGCTTAGATTGTTCTTTTTTCAGGCCCTGGAGAGCTAATTTTCTCACCAGTCCCAATGGGCTTTGTGTGGAAGAAGGGTAGTCCTTCTGCGTGTGCTGGTCATGTGTGCTCACTCAGCCTTTCCCCCCTTTCCCCCTCTTAATGGAGTAAGGGTAGTCCTTCTGCGTGTGCTGGTCATGTGTGTTCAGGCAGCCTTTCCCCCCTTTCCCCCCTCGTATGGAGTAAGGGTAGTCCTTCTGCGTGTGCTGGTCATGTGTGTTCATGCAGCCTTTCCCCACTCGTGTCTGCCAGTGTTCATGTTCACTTCCAAGTCATGGTTCCCACTCGTGGGACACGACAGATGCAGACAGGCTGGCCCAGCTGCAGTTTCTTAGTAGCTGCTACATCTCTTCCCTACTAAAGTGCCTAGACAAGGGGCAGCCTCATCCTTGCTGGAGAGTCTGCTCATTGCTGGGCCACTTCTTCTCTTTAGCTTTGAGGCTATAATTTCTCACACTGCGTGGATGATGCCCCACGAACCCCTTGTTCCCAGAAGATCCTGTTACTCTGAACTACCTGTCTAGAGGTTGATGTCTCTAGCTTCTAATCTGTACTGTGAGTTGTCCAGCCTCTCAACTTGAAACTTGTCTGACCTTTTTATATTCTCTCTTTCTCTTTCTTTGTGGGATTGAACCCAGTGTCTTGCCCATGCTAGGCAATATTCTACCACTGAACTATATTCTCAGACTCCTTTGTGTGTATGTGTGTGTGTTTGTGTATCTATGGATACGTGTATGTGTATGTACATGTGTGCTTATGCGTGTGAAGGCCAGGGGACAAACCTGTGCCATTCATTAGGTACCATTCATCTTTTAAAAAAATGAAAAGAAATATGTGTATGGTTTTGTGTGCACATATGCCTGTGTACCATGTGTGTGCATATATGCCTGTGTACCACGTATGTGCATATATGCCTGTGTACCATGTATGTGCACATATGCCTGTGTACCGCGTATGTGCATATATTCCTGTGTAC